>NC_069506.1:190547980-190727980 GCF_027579735.1 Bombina bombina | reverse complement strand
CTCTTGGCATTTATCATTGTACCAGCAGTTCTTGTGCAATCAATTGGGTTGATTTCTGTTGATTTCTGTCCTCCGCCTCAGAGTAGGTGAACAGGATATGGAGCAGCGGCCTTTAGACCGCTGCTTCATAACTTCTGAATGGGGCATTAAGCTCCCTACGGAGCTTGGTAAATATGCCCACATGTGTCTAGGCTTCCAGGCAATTTATAACAAATATAGGCCAAATACTTCAAAAATGAAATTATTGCTAACATTTGCTATGCTCGGATTGTAAGCTAAACTCCCAATTCAGAACTGCTAAACAAAAGTATATATTGATAGAATTTAGACACCCCAGGGTATTTACCATGAGGTATTTTGAGACTTTATATCTTTATATTTAACCCTTTTATTGCCAAGAGCAGAAAATAAATTCAGGGATAAGAAACAAAAATTATAAAAAAGTAACTTTACTAAAATAACATTTATTATATATATATATATATATATATATATATATATATATATAAACAGTAATGTAACTCTTTTTTTCACACAGGGAGAGACGGGTCAAGTCAACCTTTGGTAACAAACAATGGCTTGTCATTTTTGACATGTACTAACTGTGAATGGCTTGCAACATTTATCACATGACAAGAAAGCACTATTTTGGTTATCACTGGACTGCCTCACTCCTGCGGCATCCAGTGATTACCGGAGTGAGCCTGATACCAGCATGCATTGCAGTATGCCAGTATTTAGGCTCCCTTTTAAGCATACAATCATTGTGACTGACTGTCTTAGTGACTGTATACACAGTAGCAGTTATATTTGACTGTTACTGTAGTGTTGCTGGATGCCTGCATATAAGGCTATTCAGCAACATGTTTCTCATGTAATTGAGACACCCCTGATCCTGATCACTGACAGGCATGGGATTAATGGAACACCATGTCCCTGTGATCGCTTGCCTGGGATCACCTCCATTATGCTATTTCTGCAATACAGCATGCAAGAATACAACAGTCTTACCACTGTCTGTAAAACACACTCTGTGTCAGCGCAAGACATAACCGCCTGTATGGCGTGTGTCATTAAGGAGTAAATGACAATTCTCTGTTATTTTCCCTCTTTATTCATGTATAGGTGTAAAAAATAAAAAAATAAAAACCTATACTGCATTTCAGGGAAACAGTTGTGATGTATTTGGTAGCCATATTGGAAAAGGCAAAACCTTTTTTTCTGTTCACTGTGAGTAAATGACACATGCACGTCTTTTGGTGGCCATAAAAAATATCTAGAAATCTGTGGGCCTCCAGCAATTTTGATTCTAAACGTTACAGAAATTGTGTTTTGAATCATACCTCTGACAATCCTTGTGAAATGCTGTAAGCATTTTAAACAAGCTGGTCTCACTGATTTTTCTCAGCTATATGCAGGTGAGGTTTGTTTGAAATTGGTTATACACTTATTTAACTGAAAGAAAAGTAATATATACTAAACCATTAGACAGAAGCAAGTCAAATTGTAGTGAAAACATTTCAGTTTAATTTGTAATTGATCCAAATTAAGCCTTTAAATCAGCCCCAGGTCTTCTCCAGTTACCTTCTTTATTCAAAGTGATATTCTGTATCCCAGAGAGCTTCTTTACTTTCTAAGGAAGGCACATCTCATCTCTCTGGGACGTCCAGGTTCCACCCTTTTTCTTAGAGAATTCAGTGAGTTCAGCTTTTGTGAAGTCTGCATTATAATTTCTCTCAAAACTTGAGAATCTTTGCTTATCGCGCATATAGAAAGTAATGAAGCTCTCTTGGAAACTGAAGCTGTCAGTTTTTATTCCAGATTTATTTTAAGTAGCAGAACTACAAAATGCAATGTAATTTGTAAAATAGACACATAAATATACAAACTATGGTCCTAATTTGTTAAAGTTACATATAAACTGTAAAGCATAATCAAAATTTGTAAAATCACAATCCTAAATAAACTACTGTATACAAAATAGAAAGGGCAAAGTTTAAATGTAATAAAACTTAATCTGAAGAGTAAAGTAATATACAACACAAAGCACAACGTGTAAATACAGCAGAACTGTCATGCCATGCAGTGCTATATTGCACTGGGCTTGTCTCTCCTTCAAATACAGAAATACAGGGAACATCCTTTAGAGAATTAAAGCAAAGTCTGCCTTTTAAGAATTTCACTAGAGATCTCACAGTACTGGAAGATCATTTTAGATCATCTTACCTGAGCGGTGAGCTTTACATCATCAGGCCCTTAATATGAATAGCCACTCCCTTTTCCAAACTGTCCTCAACATGTGTCCCAATAGCAGGCTAATAAAAGAAAAATCTCCACATCCAAAAAAATACAAGACAAAAACAAAGCGCTGTGTAAAAACACAAAATGTATTGATATAAATATATAGAAGGTAGGTCTTTATTCTCAGCCTTCCTCAATGTGTATCAATACATTTTGTGGTTTTATATATTGCTCTGTTTGTGCTTTGTATTTTACCGGATGTGGAGATTTTTCTGTTATTAGCCTGAAATTTGAATAATATGGCAACTAGAAAATGGTAAGATTCAAAAAATTTGTACCCGCCCCTCAATATGTGCTCTAACTCATTACAGGATGTAAACTAATGGACCTGCACCTCAATATCTTTAACCTCTGCAAAAAAGATTAAACATAGTAGAAATTTTGCTTGGGACCCGTAGAGCACTTCTGTTCCTGAGAGAAAACGTTTGCTGACCCAATCAGCAGCGCTAGTCACATGACCCAACTGTTTAATAGCTGCTGATAAGATCAGAATCGGTTTTCACTCAGGCTGACAGTGCTATTTGGGTTCCAAGTTGTACGTCTACTATGTGTTTAACCCCTTTGCTGTTGTAAACACACAGAGGTCCAAGGTCACTTGTCTTAAAATGACATGCTCTAATTAGAGCATATCATTGTTTAATTATAATGACCCTTTAAGCATTTTATTTTTTTATTTTTTTTTACTGTGGTTTTGTAGTTGCCAAATCACTAAATATATTTAGCCACATGGCAGCCAGAGCGGGTTACACACCCTCAGATTATAGATAATAAGGTCTTTAAGTCTTTTGTGACATTGTATAATGCGTTTGCTGAATCTGATAATATAAAATTGGTAGCTATTTATATCTAAGCCCAAATAATGATGAGGTGTTATGTGTCAAAGTGCTTTTGTTACACTAGAAATCTAACATATGTTGCCAAGTGGACTTTTTTCTGTCAGATTTGTCAGGAAGGGGGAAACAGTAATGATTAGGTTTGTGGATAGCTTTAATGTCCATGTTTCCTGTGATGGAGAAAGGGTGACAGAAGGTAAATTAGGTTTAAAGATACATTCATTTTCATCGTCTGTTTGTAGATAATAAAGGGACAGTTTTACAACTTTATGCATGCCACTCAAATCGTAAATTATAGGGAACATCATTAATAATACACAGACCCTCTGCCTACAGAAGATCTCTCAAGGAAAGTCCATTACCCTGTGGACCTGCAATGAGGGGAGGTGCTGTTTAGAGACAGATGTCAGTGAAAATCCTTGATGAACAAAAAAAAGGCCACCCAAGAGACCTAAAGACAGCTGAGCATGGAAATCCTGGGTGCGATTAAAGGACAGTTCCAATGCTTCTCTGTTTCTGTCAGTCACAGCCTTTGTCCCCAACTATTAAACCTATTATGGACACACGTAGCAGCAGAATCAACAAATCCCAGGGCTAAGAATATACAAAGCCTCAGGACCTCAGTCCATTGAGAAGGTGATGATGAGACATGATAAAGTATCAACAGACCCGAGGTTAAAGGGATAGAAAATAAAAATGTAATGCCTAAAATGTTTAAGTAGGCGTAGTTAAAAAAAAATTGTAATATAATCCTATTATTTATATCTGACTACTTTTAACTCTGAAAATTGTGTTTTTTTATAATTGACCCTAAAACTTTAGAGAAGCTGGGTTGCATGGATCAGAACTGTAACTCTGCAACATTATACACAGTGATTGTTTTATCAGTGCAGTAGCTAATTAATATATGTCCTTAAGTAGCCACAGCAAACTCAAGAAGATTTGCAAAGGGTATATTCGTGGACTGCAAAATCACAAATTTGCTAATAAAATTACAATGATTATTTGAAAACATTTATTCTGTTCACGGATATTTTGCGATGCAGTGTTTTACTGTTAATATATACAATGCATATATAAACAATGCTTTTCATATAATTTAATACATGGTACAAGAAGGTTGTTGGTAGAAAGTTTAAAATAGCTTTACCCACATACATTATATACATACGGGTAGATTACGAGTTTTGTCGGTAAAGCTGTGCGTGGCTAACAAGCAGTTTATGCTCACCGCTCACTTGCAGACAGCGCTGGTATTACGGGTTTTTTGAACCCCGAGTCTAAACACCCCTAATCTTACACTTATTAACCCCTAATCTGCCGCCCCCGACATCGCTGACGCCTACATTATACTTATTAACCCCTAATCTGCCGCTCCGGACATCGCCGCCACCTACATTATAGTTATGAACCCCTAATATGCTGCCCCCAACATCGCTGACATCTACATTATATTTATTAACCCCTAATCTGCCACCCCCAAATGTCGCTGCAACCTAACTACAATTATTAACCCCTAATCTGCCGCCCCCAACGTCGCCGCCACTATATTAAAGTTATTAACCCCTAAAAATAAGTCTAACCCTAACCCCCCTAACTTAAATATAATTTAAATACATCTAAATAAAATAACTACAATTAACTAAATTATTCCTATTTAAAACTAAATACTTACCTATAAAATAAACCCTAAGATAGCTACAATATACCTAATAGTTACATTGTAGCTATTTTAGGATTTATTTTTATTTTACAGGCAACTTTGTATTTATTTTAACTACGTACAATAGTTAATAAATAGTTATTAACTATTTAATAGCTACCTAGTTAAAATAAATACAAATTTACCTGTAAAATAAAACCTAAACTAAGTTACTATTACACCTAACACTACACTATAATTAAATTAATTCCCTAAATTAACTACAATTAAATACAATTAAATACAATTATCTAAAGTACGGAAAAACCCCCCACTAAATTACAGAAAATAATAAAATAATTACAAGTTTTTTTAAACTAATTACACCTAATCTAATCCCCCTAATAAAATAAAAAAGCCCCCCAAAATAATAAAAAGCCCTACCCTATACTAAATTACAAATAGCCCTTAAAAGGGCCTTTTGCGGGGCATTGCCCCAAAGTAATCAGCTCTTTTACCTGTAAAAAAAAGTACAATACCCCCATCCCAACATTAAAACCCACTACCCACACACCCGACCCTACTCTAAAACCCACACAATCCCCCCTTAATAAAACCTAACACTAACCCCTTGAAGATTACCCTACCTTGAGAAGTCTTCACCCAACCGGGTCGAAGTCCTCAACGAAGCCGGGCAAAGTGGTCCTCAAGACGGGCAGAAGTCTTCATCCAAGCCGGGCAGAAGAGGTCCTCCAGACGGGCAGAAGTCTTCATCCAAGCCAGACAGAAGAGGTCCTCCAGACGGGCAGAAGTCTTCATCCAGACGGCATCTTCTATCTTCATCCATCTGGCGCAGAGCGGCTCCATCTTCAAGACATCCGACGCGGAGTATCCTCTTCAAACGACGTCCAACTGAAGAATGAAGGTTCCTTTAAATGATGTCATCCAAGATGGCGTCCCTTCAATTCCGACTGGCTAATAGAATTCTATCAGTCAATCGGAATTAAGGTAGAAAAAATCCTATTGGCTGATGCAATCAGCCAATAGGATTGAAGTTCAATCCTATTGGCTGATGCAATCAGCCAATAGGATTGAGCTGGCATTCTATTGGCTGATTGGATCAGCCAATAGAATGCAAGCTCAATCCTATTGGCTGATTGCATCAGCCAATAGGATTTTTTCTACCTTAATTCCGATTGGCTGATAGAATTCTATCAGCCAATCGAAATTGAAGGGACGCCATCTTGGATGACGTCATTTAAAGGAACCTTCATTCTTCAGTTGGACGTCGTTTGAAGAGGATACTCCGCGTCGGTTGTCTTGAAGATGGACCCGCTCCGGTCCAGATGGATGAAGATAGAAGATGCTGCCTGGATGAAGACTTTTGCCCGTTTGGAGGACCTCTTCTTCCCGGCTTGGATTAAGACTTCTGCCTGTCTGGAGGACGACTTCGCCCGGCTTCAATGAGGACTTCGGCCTGGTTGGGTGAAGACTTCTCAAGATAGGGTGATCTTCAAGGGGTTAGTGTTAGGTTTTATTAAGGGTGGATTGGGTGGGTTTTTTTTGTTTTTGTTTTTTTAATTGTGTTTTTATTGAGGTTTTTCGAATGTTACAACAAGAAGAAAGAGAAAATGTTTGACATAGATACAATAGATAAATATACATTGACTTTTCAGGCGGGTATATTAACGCTCACATGTGAGTGCTTATTTTGTTCATGATATAATGTATAAGAGACTAGGTGACCCAGAAACCTAGGGTAGGTAATAATAGATGAGTATTAATAATGGAGTGGGGGAGGGAATGGGGAGCGGAGCCATACAAGGCAGCCTAGCGGTTAGTGGAAGCCCTATTATATAGTTAGAAGGGTGGGAAATACTGTATCTCCCCTCAGGGGTTAATGTCACCACTGCACAAAGACGGAAAAGGGATATTGGATATGACCCACTCTGATTCACAGAGTGGGAAAGGGTGAGAGGAGATACTTCACTCATCTGTCTAGTGTCATGAGTAAAACTAATATTATATAATGAGGTGTTTGGGCGTTTCTGACAGATGGCATTCCTTTATATCTATTATGAAGGACAGAGAAGTATCCTAGTATGCCTGACTAGCACTATGTTTAAATACTAGGGACTAAATCTATGTTTTCTGTGTAAGAGCTGGCCTAAAAATGTAATCATACTACTGTAGTAGTACTGTAAGGGAGTTACTCCATATGCACAGAGAAGGGATAATTATAGAGAGAACTGGATATCCAACGTGTGTAATGCTTACAAAAGGATACGACTTTAGCGTATTATATATATATCTCAAACTTAGGGAGATGGTAAGTAGTTTTACCCTGAAGTGTCCCTGAAAATTGCATAACTAAATAAAATATAAAATGTGGGCAAATCAGAGGGGCTTATCTCTTGTTGACTGGTCTTGCAGGTGAATACTCCAGGCGTGTGATTTTTAGTTTTAGCAAACGGAATCTCTGCCTATAAGTATATAT
This sequence comes from Bombina bombina, assembly GCF_027579735.1. Classification (NCBI taxonomy): domain Eukaryota; kingdom Metazoa; phylum Chordata; class Amphibia; order Anura; family Bombinatoridae; genus Bombina; species Bombina bombina. The sequence continues at coordinate 190,720,707 of NC_069506.1, read as the reverse complement.
CAGTTTGGAGCGTATAATATGACTGTACTCTATGTTGAGCTAAATAAATAGTAGGTGTAATGGGATTTCCTTCAATGAAATATAAACACATCAGAGTAACTAGTCTAAAGAAAGTTAAATAAAATCAAGCTACAGAAGTATCGGGCAATATGCGGTATGATAAACTATACACCAACCGTGTATATGTATCATATAAGCAATGGAAACAAACAAGAATAGTTTGGTAGGAAGCAGGTCCTCAGGGCAAAATACTAATACTAATTGAGCAATTTTAACAGCTTTGAAAACAGTATAGAACTGATGAGATTCAGCGTTAGATGAGTGGCCTCCAGACGGAACACAGGTACTTAAAAAAACGGAAAAAACAACAACACGGAATAAAAGTGATTTGTACCTGTTAACAAGTTATACTGGGGCTAAGTTAAGGAATGCGTCATGGATCCATAAAGGATATTAAACCAAGCACTGAGTATATAACAAAGATATAGAAGCAAATTTAAACATGGCTATATTTCAGTCATTGAGGGATGAGAGTATAAATTGGTTGCTGGTCTACCAGGAGAAGTTATGTAAAATCTCTCTCAGTTAGCATATATAATGAACTCTAGGATAGGTCTTGAGGCAAAAGGACTTATCACTAAATGCAAAAGCACCGAATTGCATGTCTTATTGAGCAATCATCAGTATTGGAGACATGTATGCAAGAAGCTAGAAAATAGTCCAGGAACCTCTATCTGACCAAACAAGTGGGACATAGTATATTTAGTTTGGGAATGGGGACAGCGTGTCAGGAGGGATCTCACCATCTGGGTATTAACTCTGGCTGCCTGCTGATGAATGTCGCCCCAGCTTTTAATATAGTAAGCAGGAGTATGCGCTGTAGATCGCCTGTTGGCAAATCTCTCAATCAACAGCCATTGGCGCTTCCTTAGTTAGAGAAGATAAAGGTTAGACACATACAATGTAGGTAACCCCCTTTAATACTAGCATACATTCCATAATAGTGTAGAGCCCTGTTATAGATATACTCAGAACTGTGTGTGCTTTATATGCCCCTGTCCTTACATAGGTCTCATGCTAGGAAATATAATTTTATATAAAAGCAGCCGTTACTCCTTTGAATTCAGAACCTTAGTTTAGCTAGGATAAAGTAGCTATACACATGAATGAATATAGAGACATTTAACTAAACCTCTGCACTTACACATAAAACATATTCAGTCATAACAAGGGAACAGGTAACTTGTAACTAACAAGCATTAACGTGCGAGTATCCATTAGGCTTAACAGCCAAAGAAAAGTTCTCAGATTCTTAGAGTGGTGTCTCATCATTTAGAGGCCCATGGTTATCATAAGTCCAATACAATTCTGTCTTGCATCTGTTAGCTCTGTCGCCTGCGTCCAAAATCTAGCCGCAGGGGATGGCTGAGCAGATAATACAAATTCACCCAACACCAGATCTAGATTTCAAAGATATAGGATCAGTAGGGTAACTCTGCTTGAAAACCAAGCTGCCACTTCGAAGGTTACCTCTCCAACTCTGCAAGGCAAGTTCCGCTGTAAGCAGTAATCCATAAGCGTGCGGTTTTTCTGTCTGATTCTTTAGATCCTTTAAAACCCACGAGTGACTGGACGCAAGTTTGGGGTGCCAGGTAAGACTCTCTTTAAAACTACTATCGTAGAGGTTCACATCTCAATCAGAGTCTGATTTAAGTCCCTTCAAGAGATAGGCGGTAGTGGGAAGATTGCTCTCAGAGTTTGGCGCACTCACTTCAAGCAATCTATGTCCTGGTCTCTCCTGTACACTGCCCGCATCCTCCGAAGTACAAGAAGCTACAGTAGAAGGGGACATATGCATCTGGTACACCAGTGCTATTACAGCGCCGTGTTGTGTAGCGATATGAGCTGAAGGTATTTGCGTGTGAGCTTGTAGATCATCCTCCTCCGGCATTGCCATTGCAGATGCCTCTGTGCACTCAGCGCCATATTGTATGACAGTCTTCAGACTTTTAAAGTGGCTAGTCATGCGATGTTCAAGTTTTAGTGAGAGGTATTTAATATCGCTGTAAGACTCCTCCATGGTGAGAGATCAGAGCAGATGATCCGAAGTTGATCAAAGTAACCTGTAGCTAGAAAAGGGGAAAATGTACTGCAAAATGGAGGTTGTCCCTGCATGGGTTCATTCAGGAGCGTGAGTTCTTCACAAATCTCTAGAATTGATGTGTTTCCAGCTCTTGTGGGTCTGAAGGCATGTCTCTGGTGACATTATTATAAAAAAAAGGAATTTCAGAATTTATATTTAGTTGTTGATCCATAAAGCCTTGTCTAAAAGCCAGGAGCTGCACAAAAACACGTCTGAGTCCCTCTGCAGTTGGCTCCGCCCCCCGTGATTGTGTGGGTTTTAGAGTAGGGTTGGGTGTGTGGGTGGTGGGTTTTAATGTTGGGGGGGTATTGTACTTTTTTTTACAGGTAAAAGAGCTGATTACTTTGGGGCAATGCCCCGCAAAAGGCCCTTTTAAGGGCTATTTGTAATTTAGTATAGGGTAGGGCTTTTTATTATTTTGGGGGGCTTTATTATTTTATTAGAGGGATTAGATTAGGTGTAATTAGTTTAAAAAACTTGTAATTATTTTATTATTTTCTGTAATTTAGTGTTTTTTTTTCCGTAATTTAGCTAATTTTATTTAATTGTATTTAATTGTAGTTAATTTAGGGAATTAATTTAATTATAGTTAGGCTGACCATATTGCCGCTTTAAAAAGGGACACATATGAAAAATACTTATGTCAGGGCTGTTTTCAGGGCTGTTTAAATAAAGGTTTTGTATAAGAACCCTGACATGTATTTTTCATATGTGTCCCTTTTTAAAGCGGCAATATGGTCAGCCTAATTATAGTGTAGTGTTAGGTGTAATTGTAACTTAGGTTAGGTTTTATTTATTAACTAGGTAGCTATTAAATTTTTAATAACTATTGTACCTAGTTAAAATAAATACAAAGTTGCCTGTAAAATAAAAATAAACCCTGAGATAGCTACAATGTAACTATTAGTTAAACTGTAGCTATCTTAGGGTTTATTTTATAGGTAAAGTATTTAGTTTTAAATAGGAATAATTTAATTAATGATAGTTATTTTATTTAGATTTATTTAAATTATATTTAAGTTAGGGGGGTGTTAGGGTTAGACTTAGGTTTAGGGGTTAATACATTTAATATAGTGGCAGCGACGTTGGGGGCGGCAGATTAGGGGTTAATATTATTTAACTAGTGTTTGCGAGGCAGGAGTGCGGCGGTTTAGGGGTTAATATATTTATTAAAGTGGCGGCGATGTCCGGTTTGGCAGATTAGGGGTTAAAATTATTTAACTGTTTGCGATGTGGGGGGGCCTCTGTTTAAGGGTTAATAGGTAGTTTATGGGTGTTAGTGTACTTTTTAGCACTTTAGTTAAGAGTTTTATACTACGGCGTTAGCCCATAAAACTCTTAACTACTGACTTTCAAATGCGTTAGGGATCTTGGAGGTAGAGGGTGTACCGCTCACTTTTAGGAAGACTCGTAATACCCGCGTTAGGAAAATCCCATTGAAAATATAGGATACGCAATTGACATAAGTGGATTTGCGGTATTTTAGAGTCGAGCCAAAAATGTGAGCGGTACACCTGTACCTGCAAGACTCGTAATACCAGCGGGCGTTATAAAGCAGCATTGGGAGGAAATAGGCAGTGTACAAGCAGAGAGTGCCTCATATTGTATTATGAAAGCGACATGAAACTGAAACATTTTCCTTTGAGATTCAGACAGCATAGAATTTTTAAAAAGTTTCCAAGTTAAGTCTTTTATCAAATTAGCTTCTTACTCATGGTATTCTGTATTGAAGAGATACCTAGGTAGGCAGCGTGCACACATCTGAAGCACTACAGAAAAGTGCTATTGCAAATGTATAACATTCTTGCAAAACAGTTGCCTTATAGTGCTGCACATATGTGCACGCTCCTGAGCTTACTTTTCTGATTTTCAACAAAGGATACCAAAAAGAACAAAGATAATTTGACAATAGAAGCAAATTGTGAAGTTGTTTAAAATTACATGCTTTATCTAATCATGCAAACTTTGGGTTTCATGTCCCTTTAAGTATGAGCTAAGTATAATAAACAGATGATATACCGAATAAAAAAAAAGTAGAATGCAAAAATTATGTTTAAAATGGTGGTATTTTTCTAAAAAAATTATCAAAGGATGTTGTCCTGCGCTGCTGTTCTGGGCCTCTTTCTGCGGCGATCTCACTAACAGTGGCAGGATTGCACTATTTCTGCATGCCCCACAAGTGGGGGAGGGAGCGGACAGGAATGGGCAGGAACACTACACTGCACAGATGGGCGGGAACGCTACACTGCACAGAGCGGGAGGGAAAATAAATATATTATTAGAGTGGAGAGGGAGGCCATAGAAAACGATCACTTGGAGGGGAGAGGTAGGGCCACTACACAACAGAATTTTTTTTTTTTCATATAAAAACAGCTGCCAGTACCTAAGATGGCAGATGCTAGTTAGAGGGGGGGGGGGGGGGGAGAGTTAGAGAGCTGTTTGGTAGGGATCATGGATGTGGGAGGGGGGGGGGATCCTACACTGCAGAAAAAAAAACCCACTATAACATTGGCAGTCTTTCTGACAGTACCTAAGATGATGGTGACCAGTAGGGGGTGAGGAAGAGAAGACAACAGTTTAGGAGAGATCAGGTAGGGCTCGGGGGGGGGGGGGGGGAGTATCAGGTGGGAGGGTAATCTCTACACCACAGGTAAACTTAACCTTACAAGATACCTGATTAACCCCTTCACTGCCGGGGATTTCAGAAGTGTGTTGTGCAACTGCAATTAACGACCTTCTATTTACCAAAAAGTAATGGCAAAGCCATGCATGTATGCTCTTTCTGAACAAAGGGGATCCCAGATAAGCTTTTACATCCATTTGTGTTATGACTGCATATGCTTTATGTAAATAATTTCAGTGAGAACCGCAAAGTCTTGGGCTGTCTACTAAATATATATATATATATATATATATATATATATATATATATATATATATATATATATATATATATATATATACACACACACACACACACACACACAGTATCTCACAAAAGTGAGTACACCCCTCACATTGTTGTAAATATTTTACTATATATTTTCATGTGACAACACTGAAGAAATGACACTTTGCTACAATGTAAAGTAGTGAGTGTACAGCCTGTATAACAGTGTAAATTTACTGTCCCCTCAAAATAACTCAACACACAGCCATTAATGTCTAAACCGTTGACAACAAAAGTGAGTACACCCCTAAGTGGAAATGTCCAAATTGGGCCCAAAGTGTCAATATTTTGTGTTGCCACCATTATTTTCCCAGCACTACCTTAACCCTCTTGGGCATGGAGTTCACCAGAGCTTCACAGGTTGCCACTGGAGTCCTCTTCCACTCCTCCATGACGACATCATGGAGCGGATGGATGTTAAAGACCTTGCGCTCCCCCACCTCCCATTTGAGGATGCCCCACAGATGCTCAATAGGGTTTAGGTCTGGAGACATGCTTGGCCAGTCCATCACCTTTACCCTCAGCTTCTTTAGCAAGGCAGTGGTCATCTTGGAGGTGTGTTTGGGGTCGTTATGTTGGAATACTGCCCTGCGGCCCAGTCTCCAAAGGGAGGGGATCATCCTCTGCTTTAATATGTCACAGTACATGTTTGCATTCATGTTTCCCTCAATGAACTGTAGCTCCCCAGTGCCGGCAGCACTCATGCAGGCCCAGACCATGACACTCCCACCACCATGATTGACTGTAGGCAAGACACACTTGTCTTTCTACTCCTCTCCTGGTTGCTGCCACCCACGCTTGACACCATCTGAACCAAATAAGTTTATCTTGGTCCGATCGGACCACAGGACATGGCTCCAGTAATCCATGTCCTTAGTCTGCTTGTCTTCAGCAAACTGTTTGCAGTCTTTCTTGTGCATCATCTTTAGAAGAGGCTTCCTTTTGGGATGACAGCCATGCAGACTAATTTGATGCAGTATGCAGTGTATGGTCTGAGCACTGACAGGCTGACCCCCACCCCTTCAACCTCTGCAGCAATGCTGGCAGCACTCATATGTCTATTTCCCAAAGGCAACCTCTGTATATGATTCTGAGCACGTGCACTCAACTTTTTGGTCGACCATGGCGAGGCCAGTACTGAGTGGCACCTGTCCTGTGAAACCGCTGTATGGTCTTGCCCACCATGCTGCAGCTCAGTTTCAGGGTCTTGGCAATCTTCTTATAGCCTAGGCCATCTTTATGTAGAGCAACTATTTTTTTTTCAGATCCTCAGAGAGTTCTTTGCCATGTGGTGCCATTTTGAACGTCCAGTGACCAGTATGAGAGAGTGTGAGAGCGATAACACCAAATTTAACACACCTGCTCCCCATTCACACCTGAGACCTTGTAACACTAACGAGTCACATTACACCGGGGAGGGAAAATGGCTAATTAGGCCCAATTTGGACATTTTCACTTAGGGATGTACTCACTTTTGTTGCCAACGGTTTAGACATTAATAGCTGTGTGTTATTTTGTGGGGACAGAAAATTTACACTGTTATACAGGCTGTACACTCATTACTTTACATTGTAGCAAAGTGTCATTTATTCAGTGTTGTCACATGAAAAGATATAAAATATTTACAAAAAAATGTGAGGGGTGTACTCACTTTTGTGAGATACTGTATATATATATATATATATATATATATATATATATATATATATATATAGGGAGACTAGAGAGAAATGCACTCACAGGAACGGACAACCAGCTCAATATCATTGTTAGCCTGTTCTATGGCGATTTACCACCTGGGTGCAACTTCTTTTAGCCCAGTAATGCTTTTCACAGAGTAGAATTCTCCTGTAGTATATCAGTCTGACCCCGCCCATTACGGCCAGTCCAGCGCCGAAATACCAGGCAACTCCTCTCTGAACAAGGAACACAGCAACCCCAGACGATTGTTTCGGCCTTCATTGGGCCTCGTCAGTGAGGTGTAGCAATATTCCTCTAAGCACACTGAGCAAGGGGTCCACGTCTGGGTTACCCTTTTTCACATAGGGAGACTAGAGAGAAATGCACTCACAGGAACGAACAACCAGCTCAATATCAATGTTAGCCTGTTCTATGGCGATTTACCACCTGTTTAAATAGGGTGATGGTAAAAATGCTAAACATTCTCTGGTCTTTTCGGCAAGTTTTTGTCTGTAATACCCAGTCTTTAAATACCCTTATTTTTATAAAAAAAAACATGACAACTTATTTGCAATTGTATCAATTATATATTGGAATAGTGGCTGGAAAAGTATTTTATATGGTTCATATCCCTTATATGACCAGGAGGTACTAGTACTGTCCGTATTGTTTGAATAATTTGAATTAATCATCTAGAAATGTCCATATCATAGGAAGGTGCCCTTAGCTTTCCTTCATTTAGTTTATGAAAAAAGTCTCTATATGGTGTCTTAAATCCAATCTAATTTTAGCAGTTAAAGTGCTTGTAATTATCCCAACTCCCTACTGCTCTCCAATTCCTGCCTACCTTGCATCCTATCCCAGAATCCTATTCTCAGACATCAGCCAGGAAATAAATAAAAAAAAACAAAGTGGTACATGGGAACAATATTACAATATTGAAAGCTTTTCTATTGGCTGAATTGAATTTGAAAATCAGCTAATAGAAATGCAAGTGCACCCCTATATAAGGGGGAACCTTGCATTTAAGCTTCAGTGTTTGGCAGTGACCGCATAAAGATGGAAGTGGAAGATCAAAAGAAAAAAATAAACTTCAGATAGAAGATTAGAAGCATTGAATGGAGGATAGAAGAAGACTGGCTCAGCTAGTGGCACCATGGATGAAGAAAGAAGAGGAGCACCCCTAGAGGCGATCACATTGGAGCCGGATCCAAGTTTGGTGAGTAACAATTTTGGGGTTTAGCAATAGGATTTTTTGGTTGGGTTTATTTTTTTTTTGTAGTTAGGATGCAAAAAAAATTAAATTACTGCTGCCCTTTTCAGGGCATTTTTTTAGGAATGTTTTTTTTTTAAGCTAGGATTTTTTAGAATAGTTTTGTTTCTGAAATTCCAGAAAGCGCTATAATTAATTTAGGGCAATGCCCTTCTCAGGGCAACTTTTTTTAGGATAGGGTTTTGTGTTTCTTTAGGGCACTGCCATACCAAATGCCCATCTAAGGGCAATGCCCTTAGGATAGGGTTTTTTTAGGTTATTTTTTTTTAGAAATTAACAAAAGAGCTGTAATCATTTTAGGGTAATGCCCTACAAAATTCTCTTATCAGTGCAATTTTAAGTGTAGGCATTTTTAAAGTTAGTATGTTTTTTGTGGGTTAGCCCTTGTCTAGTTAAGTTGTGCTCTCGTTTTTGCACGTGAGTGGAACCCAACCTGCGCAAAAAAATGCAACCGCTACTGCACCTTTTTACTTCCAACTCATAATACGAGCGCAACCCGATATGCGCAAAAAGCCTCCGTCTAGCGCAGTTAACGTAAAATAGTGCTCCACTTGTAATCTAGCCCTTAGTGTGTGTTGCACTTTCACAAGAAGAAATCTGGCGTAGAAAAGAGCTGAACACCGCGAGTGGCCACTTTTTCCGCATTTGGAGGCATCCGAACCCTTAGAATGCACATGCCTATTCAAAATAGCAGGTTTTGCAATTTTACTTCAACGAATGTTACTTTGTTCTCATAAAGTCAATGTTGAAGAAAAAGACAATAATAAGTTATGATAAGGGACTGTACCCTGTTGTTTGAGTACATTTACACAAATGCCCTTGGGAGAATACAAATATCATTGGAGACCCTTGTACTGGTACTGAGAGTTATTTGTCAGTTTATTGTCACAAGGTTCTGTATGATACTGTATATACTATCCCTAAATACACTTATTTAATGTGTTTATATGCAATTGAATACATTTTTTAAAATGTACCAGAAGAGTTGATATTATTTATAAGGTTAACTTACCTTACAGCTACAGTAGCTCTGCAGTATGTGAGTAACCTTACAGCACCTACCCTGGTGCATATATCTGTTACAGTATTACCAGGAGCAGAACTATTTTTTTTAAGGCCCCCCTGCAATTGTTGTTCGAGGCCCCTCCGGCCCCTAACCTATAGGCACACACATACATACACTTCTACTAGAGGAAACCTGGGTAGGATCAGTTCTGCAAGAGAGAGAAAGTAATCACGGGGGGATAGTAGTAGTGATCCGAAAGTCAATCCCTGAGGTAAGCCGGGGTCAAGCCATATGAGCAGTCCAATACAGGAGAGGTACACTTGGAGCAAGCAGCAGTGAGGTCACAAGGAGGAAGCAAAGGTCAAACCATTAATCAGTCCAAACAAATGTAAAAAAAAAAAAGAAGGCTTTGAATTGCAGTCTACGTAGAGAGCAAGTGGGACCACTCTCTATGTCTCTTCACTACAGAAAGAGAATAGTGATGAGGCAGATGAAGCAAACAAAAATAATTATATTTATGATAATTGAGTTAAGAAAATGTACATGTTATGTAGATAATAATATATTTGAAATAAGTATAATTTAGCACTACTTTAAAGTGATATGGGCAACAACCAGGTGCTGGACTGGTCTATAAGTATGTGTGTGTAGAACACCACTATTTACCCTTCAGCTTAGCACTCCTACTATATCTAACATGAAGTTTTAAGCGCACCCCATAAAAGTCTATCATGGGAGAGATTCAATGCACCTGCGCCATCCGACATCCAGGTGTTAGTGCGTATTACATTTTTGCTCAGGCACTAATATATTACTTTTCACTGCATTATGAGCACACAAATAAAATCGCTATTGATTTAATTTGAGCAGTTAGTGCAAAATAGAGCTAATATTTTTGCATCCCACTTGTAATCTAGCCACATACCAATAACATTATTTAACAGCTGTAAGCTCCAGATAAAGCAATACATTAAATATGTAGAATATAGTAACCAGAGAAAAGTGATAGCGTGTAAGGATCATACCCACAGGAGTAAACAAGCCATGTAACTTAGCCCGATCTGGCACATCATGAGAGTGTTGCCTGAGGACCTGATCAAAGATTTAGTTAACCTGAAATCCCTGGTGACTAAGCATCTTGTAGTGCAAAACTCCATCTCTAATCTCAGAAAACAAATTGTAATGAGAAGTTATTGAACTCTTAATAGAAATGTTTAAGTTGCAACTGATATATTTCCTGTCTTAAAGGGACACTACACCTTTAGACTGTAATGTAAAATGTTTTATTATGTGTAGTAAAAAATTGCTGTATACTTTTGATTATTTGTTTTGTTCTTTTTCTATACTTAACTCCTTAACAGCCAATGCACATACCCTGAAAGGGGTTAAATATCACAGATCTCGCCAACAGTGAGGTCGCTTATAGCTGAATGCCTCCTGGAGTGAGAAGAGACTAAAGGGCTAAAAATCTCTTAAGGACATGTAGCATACTGGGTAAGTCCTTGTCATTAAGGGGTTAAACTCTGAAAATTTGGGTTTTCCAACTTACTCTCTATAAAGTAAAGGGTACCTTATGCTGCAATTTTGTAACTTCATTATCCTAGATGTAAAAACCTGTTGTCTCATATCCATTCCTGAGGCCAGATAGTTACAGTTACAAATTATCTTTTACAGTAATTAGTTGTTGGAGTTTAAAGTTCTTTTAACTTTGCTATAGTCAACATAGTCATTGTTTACAAACTTTAGTGACTGTTTTAATGCTGCCCCTAATTTTCCTCAACAGAAAAAGATTAATGGGACACTAAACCCAATTTTTTTCTTTAATGATTCAGATAGAGAATGCAATTTTAAGCAACTTTCTAATTTACTCTTATTATCAATTTTTCTTCATTATCTTGCTATCTTTATTTAGAAAGTTGTTTAAAATCGCTGCTCTATCTGAATCATGAAAGAAAAAAATTTGGGTTTATTATCCCTTTAACCCCTTAGCGACACACGTCGTACAGGGTACGTCATACACAAATTGGTTGTTAAAGACCAACGACGTACCCTGTACGTCGTTAGGGATTTCAAGTGGCTGGAAGCGATCCTGATAGTTTTTAGCCGCTTTCAAGGTATTGCCGTGATGCCTCGATATTGAGGCATCACAGCAATAACTTTTTTAACACACCGATGCAGAGAGGGCCACTCTGTGGTGCGATCGTATATGGGTGGGGAGCCATTGCAGGGTGGCGTGTGGGCGACCATCGCTGGTGTAGATTGTGTCAGAGGGGGCGGGATCATGCGCGGTAACGTCGGGAGCGCGCACGGATGCGGGCATGCGCGGGGGCGGAAGCGTGCACGGGGGAGCCCTACAATATGGAACAAAGTTGTAAAAGGAAGGAGGCTGAGAGGAGGGGGGGACAAATTTATCTGGGAGGGGGTGGGGTTGGTTATTGAGGGGGGAAGCTACACTACAGAAAAGTAAATAAAAAATCTATAAATTATAAAAAAAAAAAAGGCTAATTATATGCAAACTGGGTACCGGCAGGCAGCAGCCAGTACCCAAGATGGCGGACAATAAGGTAGAGGGGGGGGAGAGTTAGAGAGCTGTTTGGGGGGGGGATCAGGGATGTTGAGGGCTAAGGGGGTATCCTACACAGCAGAATATGTATTTTTTTTTCTGCCAGTACTTAATATAGTGGGGACAATTATGGGGTGAAGAAGGGAAGAGAGCTGTTTGAGAGGGGTCAGGGAGGGATCAGGGGGTGGGATGTGTCAGTTGGGAGGCTGATCTCTACACTAAAGCTAAAATTAACCCTACAAGCTACCTAATTAAAATGTATTTGATCGCATTTGGCGGTGAAATGGTGGCATGAAATATACAAAAATGGACCTAGATCAATACTTTGGGTTGTCTACTACACTACACTAAAGCTAAAATTAACCCTACAAGCTCCCAAATTAACACCTTCACTGCTGGACATGATACACATGTGGTGACATGGTGGCATGAAATATACCAAAATGGGCCTAGATCAATACTTTGGGTTGTCTACTACTAAAAAAAAAAAATATATATATATATATATATATATATATACATATACATGTCAAGGGATATTCAGGGATTACTGACATATATCAGTGTTCCAATGTAACTATTGCTAATTTAAAAAAAATGGTTTGGAAATAGTAAAGTGCTACTTGTATTTATTGCCCTATAACTTTCAAAAAAGCAAAGAACATGTAAACATTGGGTATTTCTAAAAATATTTTGGTGGTTGTAGATGTGTAGCAGATTTTGGGGGTCAAAGTTAGAAAAAGTTTTTTTTTCATTTTTCATCATATTTTAGTTTTTTATAGTAAATTATAAGATATGATGAAAATAATGGTATCTTTAGAAAGTCCATGTAATGGTGAGAAAAACGGTATATAATGTGTGTGGGTACAGTAAATGAGTAAGAGGAAAATTACAGCTAAACACAAACACCGCAGAAATGTAAAAATAGCCCTGGTCCTTAAGGGTCACATTGAAAAATGGTCTTGTCCTTAAAGGGACATAAAACCCAATTTTTTTCTTTCATGATTTAGATAGAACATAACATTTTAAACAACTTTCTAATTTACTTCTATTATCAAATTTTCTTAGTTTTCTTGTTATCCATTGTGGAAAAGCAGAAATGTAAGCTCAAGAGTGTGCACGTGTCTGCAGCACTATATAGCAACAGTTTTGCAACAATGTTATACATTAGCTGGAGCACTAGATGGCAGCACTATTTTCTGTTGTGTAGTGCTTCAGGCATGTGCACGCTACCTACCTAGGTATCTCTTCAACAAAGAATAACATGAGAATGAAAAAAATTGATAATAGAAGTAAATTGGAAACTTTTTTAAAATAGCCAATCAGTGCTGGTACATAAATAACTCCATGGGAGTGAGCACAATGTTATCTAATAGATCTATAGATATAGATAGATAGACGTGTGTGTGCATATTTGTATGTGTGTTTGTGTTTATATGTGTACGAAAGTGTTAATTTCGTAGACTAAAACTAGACTAAAATGACTATAAAACTAAAGAAATTATGATGACTAAAATACGACTAAAACTAAAATGACATTTTAGTCAAAAAACTATGACTAAAACTAAATCAAAATGACATTTTAGTCAAAAGACTATGACTAAAACTAAATCAAAATTTGCTGACAAAAACATTTTATGCAAGTTGTTATAATCAATCCATATCCAAGTACTGCTCTTTTGTAAAATTTACTAAACTTAATTTTATTAAATTTTAAGATAAATAAAGACATGTTATATACCACAACAGTTAAATCTGTATTGCATGTTCAAACCTTAATGCCATAAATAAAAACAGGTTAATAAACCTTTACTCCAGGAGTATATAATGAGTTTGGAAGTTCTAGAGCAGTGCTAATATCGTTGCCGAACCATTTTCGAATCTGTGAACAATTAATTGATTCTTCCTATAGAAATAAGCATAACCCACAAATATGGGTTTAAGTTATGCTGTGCCTGTGCTAGCTGCAGAAACTTGTTGTTGTTTTGAGTTACTTGATACTTGTTTTAATTATTAACTGAGAACTGTTAAAGGTTTTATATTGGGTAATATGTGCAATACAGCCAATACAGTTTACAGGTTTTTTTTTTATATTTTAAAGTTGCACTTCTGTTTGTTTATGAAACTTGGTTTTATTTAATTTATGTTTAATAAAGATGTTACATATCACAACGGCTAAATCTGTGTCTATATTGCATGTTTAAACCTTAATACCATAAATATTAACAGGCGTTATGTTTACTCCTGGAGTATGTAATCAGTTTGCAAATTATAGAGAAATGCTTAAATAATGCATTACACTTTAACTAAACCCCTTAGATTTTAGTTGAATAAAATCTACTGGAGATTTAGTCGACTAAAATCTACTGGAGATTCAATCGACTAAAACTAGACTAAAACTAAATTAATTCAGATGACTAAAATACGACTAAAACTAAAATGGCATTTTAGTCAAAAGACCAAAACTAAGACTAAATTTGAGTGATGTTTAACTGTGCTATCCGTTGAAAGTATAGTTAAGGAGATGCCGGCCGCACTAAACATTCTTTGGTAATTCTGTTTTACCATGGACTTGTAATACCATATTGTGCTCTATTCTGAGCATGGGCCAACAATTTTGATAGCTTTATCAATAGTGCTCCACTTGTAATATAAGCCTGTATAATGACTGACCGAATATAGGTCAGAATTTGGGTATCAGAAGACTCCAAGTAATTCTAAAATATTCTAGGTTAAAAAAATACAAATGTTATTGTTTAAAAAGATAGATAAACTCGTTATTACCCATTCCCCAGTTTTTCATAACTAACACTGTTATATTAATACACTTTTTAGCTCTGTGATTACCATGTATCTAAGCCTCTGCAGACTGCCCCCTTATTTCAGTTCTTTTGACAGACATGCATTTTAGCCAATCAGTGCTGACTCATAAATAACTCCATGGTAGTGAGCACAATGTTATCTATATGACACACATAAACTAACACCCTCTAGCTTTGAAAAACTGTCATTTTCTTTTTAATGTATAATTAATATAACATCTGTTAATGCTTACATTGTAGTCAAGTGATTTAAAAACCAAGTAGACGCAGGAAGCTGCTCTTATTGTTTGGTGAGCAATGTCTTTGTATGTTTATATAGATCAAGAAGTACATGCACATAGGACTTCCTCCAATAAACTTGAAGAATAGCCTTATTTTCTTCATTGTAAGCTACATTTTATTTATTTAAATAAAAATACAAGCGTCTGATTAATTCATAAATAAAAATATGGCACTTCATGCTTGTTTTTGGACTTTAATATTTTTAAAATGTGTTTTATTTTTGTAATAATGGATGGGTTAAAAATGAGGGATTTAACACATTTTACTCAACATTAGCCTAGATAAATCAGCAAACACACAAAAAAGGGGTCGATTTATGAAGCTGCAGTAGATAGGGGCGCGTATGCCCTCTGGCGGGCTAAATTTTGCAGCCGGAAATTCAGCATTGCACAAGAACGCAGTTTTGTGCTCTAGTGCAATGCTGCCCGAGCACAGCCAATCACGCGCGGGCAATGCCTTGCCTCTGGTGTTTTACAATGCCCATAGAACATTGTTAGAGGAATAGCTCAGCCTAAATTTTGGGATATTTCCTGACTGCCATAAGGGTTTCTTTTTAAAATTCCATTTCCTTTCATAATACTTCTGATGCCAGCAGAGTGTTAAAATATGTGCTACATGCATGGTATGAATACACAATCCAATATGGACATAAACAGGGTCTTTACAAACTTCCCTAAAGGTATTATTTATGTCTCAAGCTTCACTAAGCCATCTTTGAAAAGCACGTTTTCTGTTTTAGTTATAGTAATTTTATTTTAACTTTAAAAACCACTAACCCTTAGTTGTTTAACCACTTTTTTTGCCAGATGTCCATGTAATACATTGCACATAATATAAGGCTTTATATGGATGATGTAAATAAATAGTATATTATTTTAAATTAATATTTTTCTCTCAATTTGTTTTCTAGGTGATGCTGGATATATGTCCAGGGCTTGACTTCTAACACTTGACACTCATAGCCATGCTCAGTTCAGGTTTACTACAACCTGTTCCAGGAGAACTACCTCATTGAGTGTACCTTAGTTGTACTTACAATTAAATTTAGCATCTTGATCATTCTGGAAGGACCTTACAGCATTATACTCATGCTGTGATCATGGTCCTTTCAGCATCAATAACATTTCAATAGTTTTCTTTTTCCTATGATTTTGAGACTATAGTATTAATCTCTATATATTAAGCAGAATCTTGTATAGCAATACTGAGCAATATGGTCCTGGTCCTAGAAGACAAGGAGGAAGCTAGGGTTCAAGAGGAGACCCTATCTGAAAAACTAATTTATGACCCATTTTAAAGTGATGGTAAATCTGAGCGTTTAAAAAAATGCTAGGATTTACCATCACTAAAAATTAAGTGGACTTTTACTGATCCCTTAGTAAAAAAAGGTGATAAACTCACTATTTCTGTGCCGCGGCTCCTCACTAAACTCAGTGCCTCCGGCCGCCCACAGCACAGCATTCATTACTGAGGTGAGATTTCCACCTCTAAACTAATAGAACAATGTACTTTTTATTGTAAATACATATTTCTATATATATCTATTCTTTATAGATATATAGGTATAGATATCTATTTCACATAACCCCTTCCTCAGACCATAAAAAACATATTACATGTTATAGACTTACCCCCATTTATATATATACCCAACACCGTGTACAGAATCCAGAGTGAAAATGCAGATTGGCATTCCGGTGACACAACTGCCAGCATTTTCGCTCTGGATTTCTGTACACAGTGTTGGGTAGATCCAGTATATGTGGGTAAGTCTACAACATGTAATATGTTTTTTATGGTCTGAGGAAGGGGTTAAAATCTCAGAAACGTCACATTAAAGGATATTTTGATTACTTTAATACTGGAGAGTGTCTTTCTATTTGGAATACTGGATTACTTTGTTTAAGAGCACCCTGGAAGTTGAAGTTACGTTGGGAGTGCTGGACTGTGATTTTAATCTTATATATACAGTATATATATATATATATATATATATATATATATATATATTTATTTAATAATAAAAATTACATTATTTTCTATGTGAAGAACATAGGAATGGAAAATATGCATAATGTGTATTGGAGTTCGCGGTTTAGGTCTAATGTTGTGTCAGGTTAGTGCACATGAAGTAACAAGATAGTAGGTAAAGTAGTACTAATGGTAAGTACCTATAGGTGCCAAATATTTTTGTAATCAACAAGCACTTGTTAGGGGGGCAGTATAGCACTTAAGGAGACTCATAGAGAAATGTGTTACAAAGTCTGTAACAAAAAAGAGTGCTTTACCCCTGCAATTATTTAGGAAAATTTCTCACTGAATAATACAGGAACAATTTTTAACCATTCATACTTTATTTTTATTGGTTTAACTATTCAATCATACACGTTTAAAAACACTTAGAGGTATTATTCACATACCTATGCTATATATTGATATCGAGAGAGTTTAAGCAGACAGAATCTATTACATTGAGCAGCTGTGCTAAAGTTAACTGTGCAAGCAAGGACTTTATAATTACAGATAGAATATTAGCTAGATAGCTTTAATCTCATAACCTGACATTCCACACATTAACAGGTCCTCTTGTACAGCATTATTTTTTAATTTATTAATAGCCGGCTACAAAAGATATTGTTTGTATCTGACTACTTGATATTATACAAACCAAGTATAATTTTTCATATCTAGAGACATGATTCTCAGAGGTATTATTCACACACCTATATTAAATATTAATATCTAGAGATTTTAAGCAGACAGAATCTATTACACTGAACAGCTGTGCTAAAGGACACTATAATTACAGATAGAGTATTAGCTAGATAGCTTTAATCTCATAATCTGACATCCCACATATTAACAGGTCCTCTTGTTACAGCATTATTTCTGAATTTATTAATAGCCGGCTACAAAAGATAATGTTTATATCCGACTGCCTGATACTATACAAACCAAGTACAATGTTTCACATATAGATACATGATTCTCAGAGGTATTATTCACACATCTATGCTAGATATTGATATCTAGAGAGTTTAAGTGTTTTTAAACGTGTATGATTGAATAGTTAAACCAATAAAGATTAATAAGTATGAATGGTTAAAAATCATTCCTGTATTATTCAGTGAGAATTTTTCCTAAATAATTGCAGGGGTAAAGCACTCTTTTCTGTTACAGACTTTGTAACTCATTTATCTAGTGCACATGAAGAACTGCTAACTTAAATTTGTGTTATTGAAATATTAAATATATTGAAATAATAATAATTATTAGAAATTATTATACATACTGGAAAAAAATCCAAATAATCCATAGAATATTTCTATTTTTTACAGTATGTATAAAAAAAATATATGCATGTAATACAAACTTACGGATAGATTACGAGTTGTGCGTTGAGGTAAAAAAGCAGCGTTAAGAGGTCCTAACGCTGCTTTTTTACGCCCGCTGCTATTACGAGTCTTGCAGGTATAGGTGTACCGCACACTTCTTTGGCCTTACCGCAAAACGACTTACGTAAACTTCATAAAGTCTTTTTTCTATGGGACTTCCATAGCGCCGGTATTACGAGTCTGTCCTGGGAGGCCAAAAAGTGAGAGGTACAGCCTACCCTGTCAAGAGTCCTAACGCATTTAAAAGTCAGTAGTTATGAGTTTTATGGTACAACGCCGTAACATAAAACTCATAACTAAAGTGCTAAAAAGTACACCAACACCCATAAACTACCTATTAACCTCTAAACCGAGGCCCTTCCGCATCGCAAACACTAAAATAAATTTTTTAACCCCTAATCTGCCGCTCCGGACACCGCGCCATCTACATTATATTTATGAACCCCTAATTTGCTGCCCCCAACCTCGCCGACACCTACATTATATTTATTAACCCCTAATCTGTCGTCCCAATGTCGCCGCAACCTACCTACACTTATTAACCCCTAATCTGCCGCCCCCAACGTCGCCGCCACTATAATAAACATATTAACCCCTAAACCGCCACACTCCCGCCTCGCAAACATTAGTTAAATATTATTAACCCCTAATCTGCCGTCCCAATGTCACAGCCACCTACCTACATTTATTAACCCCTAATCTGCCGCCCCCAACGTCACCGCCACTATACTAAATGTATTAACCCCTAAACCTAAGTCTAACCCTAACCCTAACACCCCCTAACTTAAATATAATTAAAATAAATCTAACTAAAAAATCCTATCATTAACTAAATAATTCCCATTTAAAACTAAATACTTACCTATAAAATAAACCCTAAGCTAGCTACAATATAACTAATAGTTACATTGTAGCTAGCTTAGGGTTTATTTTTATTTTACAGGTAAGTTTGTATTTATTTTAACTAGGTAGAATAGTTATTAACTATTTAATAACTACCTAGCTAAAATAAAAACAAAAGTACCTGTAAAATAAAACCTAACCTAAGTTACAATAACACCTAACACTACACTATAATTAAATAAATTAACTAAATTAAATACAATTACCTAAATTAAATTAAATTAGCTAAAGTACAAAAAAACTCCCCAGTAAATTACAGAAAATAATAAACAAATTACAGCTATTTAAACTAATTACACCTAATCTAATAGCGCTATCAAAATAAAAAAGCCCCCCAAAATAAAAAAAAACCCTAGCCTAAACTAAACTACCAATAGCTCTTAAAAGGGCCTTTTGCGGGCATTGCCCCAAAGTAATCAGCTCTTTTACCTGTAAAAAAAAATTACAAACAACCCCCCAACAGTAAAACCCACCACCCACACAACCAACCCCCAAATAAAATACTATCTAAAAAAACTAAGCTTCCCATTGCCCTGGAAAGGGCATTTGGATGGGCATTGCCCTTAAAAGGGCAGTTAGCTCTTTTGCGGCCCAAAGTCCCTAACCTAAAAATAAAACCCACCCAATACACCCTTAAAAAAACCTAACACTAACCCCCTGAAGATCGACTTACAGTTCTGAAGATCTGACATCCATCCTCAAGGAAGCGGCAGAAGTCTTCATCCAACCGTGCCGAAGTCCTCAACGAAGCCGGGAGAAGTCTTCATCCAAGCCGGGGCGAAGTGGTAATTCAGACGGGCAGAAGTCTTCATCCAGACCACATCTTCTATCTTCATCCATCCGACGCGGAGCGGCTCCATCTTCAAGACATCCGACGCGGAGCATCCTCTTCATCCGACAACTAAAGACAAATTAAGGTACCTTTAAGTGACATCATCCAAGATGGCGTCCCTTAGATTCTGATTGGCTGATAGAATTCTATCAGCCAATCGGGATTAAGGTAGAAAAAATCCTATTGGGTGATTCAATCAGCCAATAGGATTGAGCTTGCATTCTATTGGCTGATTGGAACATTGAATAAAAACAGATATACTGCACCATATATGACGGTAACATTTTATTTTTACATTATAAATTAAGGTAGAAAAAATCCTATTGGGGGATTCAATCAGCCAAAAGGATTGAGCTTGCATTCTATTGGCTGATTGGAACATTGAATAAAAACAGATATACTGCACCATATATGACAGTAACATTTTATTTTTACATTATAAATAGTAGAATTAGTTTCTTTTGTAAATCTTTAAAGGGATAGTAAATTCCAAAATTTCCTTTTATTATTCAGATAGAAAATACAATTTTAAACAACTTTCCAATTTACTTCTATTATCAAATGTGCTTCATTCTCTTGTTATCCATTGCTAAAGGGACAGCATTGCACTACTGGCAGCTAGCTGAGCACATCTAGTAAGCCAATCACAAAAGACAAATGTGTGCAGGCACCAATTAGCAGCAGCTCCCACTAGACCTAATGAACAGAGGGCCCTGGTGCAAGATTTTTTTTGCCCCCCCAACAAAAAAAAGTAACTCAAAGTAATAATAATAATAATTAAAAAAAGTAACTCAAAGTAATAATAATAAAATAAATCAATATATAACTAAAGAAAACAATATATATTTACACTAAATAATAAAAAAACACATCATAATACACCACGCACAAAATAGAAATAACAATACTGACCATAATATACCATGTACTAATTTTTTTTTTTAAACAGTGAACACCTCTTAAAATTACAGGATATCATGATCACCCTATCTTCATTATAGTGTTTTTTTCAAATCGCAAAAATATCTATTTCAATTTACAAAAATAAATAAAAAAAGTAATTTCAAAAACATATGCATCTGGCATAACATGTCATAGGGAAAATATAATATTGTCATTTCTAACAGGAATTGAGAAAAAAACACAATTTAACATTTTATAATTACATATGAGCTTGAGCAGCAGCCTCTCTAAGAGACAGCTAATGTTTTACAGCAAAAGCAACAAAAAATGTATATAAAGTTTATATTACAAAGTTGTTGTATAATAAATTTAATTTTGAGCTGCATTTCCCTTTAACAATTTTTATCTATTCCTTACATAAGAGTCAATTTATTATAGTGCGAGAGGACATGATAAGATGTAGCGTATCATGTCCGCCGCACATCGATAAATGCCGACAGTATACGCTGTCAGCATTTATCATTGCACTGCTTGTGCAATGCCGCCAACTGCAGATTCACGGCCAATCGGCTGCTAGCAGGGGGTGTCAATCAACTCGATCATATTTGATTGGGTTGATTTCTGTCCGCTGCCTCAGAGCAGGCAGATAAGTTATGGAGCAGTGGTCTTTAGAAAGACTAATTTATAACTAACCAGCTCTAGCAGTCTGACAAGCAGGGCCGGTGCTAGGATTCTGGCTACACAGGCGAAGAGACATTTTGCCCCATCCATATATATATATTGAAGAGAGAGATAGGGCCCCATTTACTATTGGCTGCATGGCTTCTAGGGCCCTAAAGAGAGATAGCTATCCAGTCCCTGCAAAAACATGATGAAGAATGGGGCATAAAAAAATGTTTGCATTTTTTCTCCTGCCTCTAGAGAACTTACCATTAAAAAACGCACTGAACTATGTCTTTCATCATGCTGCCATTGTTTTCTGGATTTCTGCAGTATCATTGTCCCTAGCATGTACCTACTGCAGACTCAATCTCTGGTACACAGTCCCCGTAACACAGCCTCCCCGAGCTCCAGGACACACACACAACACATAGACACAAACACATATACACACAGGTATACACAAATAGACAAGCACACACATACACACACAAAGATATATACACACCTATGCACAACTAAAGACACACACCTATACACACAGACATACATATACAGAAACATACACACAGACACAAAGACATACACACATAAACAAGCACACACAAATACACACAGACTACACAAACATAAAGACTCATACATACACAGACACAAATACAGAAACATACACACAAAGGCATACACACAGACAAGCACACACACACACACACACACACACACAAAGATATATATATATATGCACACATATAAACAAATACACACACACTACACATACATAAAGACAATTACATATGCACACAGACACAAAGGCATACATATATAGACAAGCACGCACACACTACACATATACATACAGTATATGACAAAAGTGAGTACACCCCTCACATTTTTGTAAATATTTTTTTAGATCTTTTCATGTGACAACACTGAAGAAATTACACTTTGCTACAATGTAAAGTAGTGAGTGTACAGCCTCAGCCTGTATAACAGTGTAAATTTGCTGTCCCCTCAAAATAACTCAATACACAGCCATTAAGGTCTAAACCGTTGGCAACAAAAGTGAGTACACCCCTAAGTGGAAATGTCCAAATTGGGCCCGATTAGCCATTTTCCCTCCCATGTCATGTGACACGTTAGTGCTACAAGGTCTCGGGTGTGAATGGGGAGCAGGTGTGTTAAATTTGGTGTTATCGCTCTCACACTCTCTCATACTGGTCACTGGAAGTTCAACATGGCACCTCATGGCAAAGAACTCTCTGAGGATCTGAAAAAAAGAATTGTTGCTCTACATAAAAAAGTTCTAGGCTATAAGAAGATTGCCAAGACCCTGAAACTGAGCTTCAGCACGTTGGGCAAGACCATACAGTGGTTTCACAGGACAGGTTCCACTCAGAACAGGCCTCACCATGGTCGACCAAAGAAGTTGAGTGAACGTTCTCAGCATCATATCCAGAGTTTGTCTTTGGGAAATAGACGTATGAGTGCTGCCAGCATTGCTGCAGAGGTTGAAGGGGTGGGTGGTCGGTCTGTCAGTGCTCAGACCATATGCCGCACACTGCATCAAATTGGTCTGCATGGCTGTCGTCCCAGAAGGAAGCCTCTTCTAAAGATGATGCACAAGAAAGCCTGCAAACAGTTTGCTGAAGACAAATAGTGGTTTGGTGTGCAAAGTGCCTAAACAAGAAGGCAGAGGTTGCTATAGATGATAAATCAAATGAAGGTGAATAAATGGAAAGGGCCCAATCAGGTCAAATGCACCACTAGGGGACTAGTAGACTAGTAGATGTCTAAATGGTGGGTCAGAAATGGAGTGGAGGTGAGATTGGAACTAAACCCCTAATCTCAAAGTGTTGTTTATTTCAGTGAATGATTGGAATCACAATAAATAATTAAAATACAATAAAATACAAATGGTAAAAACAGAGAATGAATGACAGCGTGTGAACATATAAATCATGGATCCATGATACTTTAAAATAAACACCATTTAAAAAGGCTTCACAATATGACTGGTTGTATGAGTTATTTCAACTTCAATCTTGGCATGATGTGTTGATACAACTTAATAAGGGGTAGGATAACCATTACACGTGCGTATATTCAATACCAATGAAGGTATATGTGACAGTTAGTATCAGTTAATGTCAATGGCACATTATAAAACCAAAAAAGTGCAGCAGTAATGTCCAGAAAGATGGCGATATTGTGATATAATTAGTGTATCACACATTTCCAAATCTTGTGCAGAAAAAATGTGTGCAAAACTGCAGAAAAAATTACAATGTGTATTCACAGTTGAGTGAAATGAAATAAATGGAAATTAAAAATGATAGTGTAGATTGTACAAATACAAAGGATAATAGTAAAATTGTGCATACCAGCTGTGTTGACGCGTTTCGGCCTGTAAAAGGCCTTTCTCAAGACTATAGTAAGCACTGTGCTGGTAAGCACAATTTCACTATTATCCTTTGTATTTGTACAATCTACACTATGGTTTTTAATAAATGTCAGCATTTATCGATGTGCGGCGGACATGGTTGGCTACAGCGGATCATGTCCGTCCACACAATGATAAATGGACCCTGTAGTTTAAACTTCAAATGAATAATAGATTTTTCCTCTGACAATTTTAAAAGTTATGTCTATTTGCACTCCCACTGTACCATGTGACAGCCATCAGCCAATCACAAATGCATACACGTACCATGCGACAGCCATCAGCCAATCACAAATGCATATACGCTTATTCTGTGAATTCTTGTACATGCTCAGTAGGAGCTGGTGACTCAAAAAGTTTAAATATAAAAAGACTGTGCACTACTTTTTAATGGAAGTAAATTGAAACGTTGTTTAAAATTGCATGCTCTATCTGAATAAAGAAAGGTTAATTTTGACTTGAGGCGCAGAGGCTGTAAATTACAATGATAGGACCACATCGTTACACTGCCCTGATAAATGAAGTGTGATCAAACTGATAAGACTGTTAATGGCCTGACTAAAATGTTGAAAAAAACTACACATTGTTTTACACAATGCAGAGCAGAATAGTACTCACTGGGAACATGCTGCGATGGTGGACCGCTCTGCACATGAATCACATAGGAAGCAGTCAGTCATCAAGCCGCTCTCTCCCAGACCTGAGTGTCATTTTGTTATCTCAAATGGCTACATTTCTAGTGCGTCAAAGAATCAAAGCACATCCTTTAATTACCAGGTCCTTGCAATATCTGTATCTGCATTGGGACATGGTGATATCAATGTGAGGCATGTTGTAATAAAACCATTGGTGTCAGTGGAAATTTACCTCTTTGTACCATTGAAGGCTTTTATCCACCTGACGCTTCTCTTCTTGGGTCTTGCAGACAAGTCATTTACACAGACTGGAGATGTGAGATAAAGAAACAGAAGCGCCACATGGCCTAGTACTGTATAGAAGATACAAGATTCAATATGTAAGGCATTACACTCACATTTAGATGAGCACCCCAGCGGTGCAAATAAAGCAGGCTGGAATCAGTCAACCAGCAGACTAACCTCCGGTATGGTAGCAGCAATCTCTAGACAGTGTGATAAAAGCAAACACAGGCACCAATATGGCCTAGTACTTTACAACTGGGACAGATGTGGTATCAATAAAAGTTACAATCACATTTAGTGGAGCACCTCTCTTTGTGCATTAGAGCCAAGCTGGAATCTGACAGTCACCCAGCAGACTGACCTCCGGTGTATAAGGAAACTCCAATGGGTTGGGATACAAAAGGCAAGTGATCCAAAAATATGGTGATGCATCAACCAAGATGCAAGAAAGATTAGAAAAATATGGCAAACAGATGGTAAGTGAAAACTTACTTTATTAAAAATAGTAAAAACAAGCAACACGTTTATCAGACACTTCATCAGGCTTAATATTAAGGATATAAAATGTGTAAAACCACTTGCCACATACATACCATACTAGATATCTGATACAATGCAAAACACCTAAAGTGGGTGTTAACCAGTTAGGCATCTCTTAGCAACAGAATATAAACAAACAGAATGACATATTTATGATCATAATACAAAAAAGGAAACACATAAGATCAAATAAATACATATTGTAAAATATATTCAACAGATATAAAATAAATCAATATGATTTGTATATGTACAATACTCCCCAGAAGGAAATAAAAATACAGCAAAAAGATTTGTCATTGCCACACAAATCGATAAAAGAATTGGCTCAGGTGAACACATAAATACAAACCCACGTGTATATATAAACTGGATGTATTGTTTAAATGGAGACTCACTATATCAAGTATGCATCCTAATATAAAATATAAAAAGTGATTGTAGTTAAAGGGACAGTCTAGGCCAAAATAAACTTTCATGATTCAGATAGAGCATGTAATTTTAAACAATTTTCCAATTTACTTTTATCACCAATTTTGCTTTGCTCTCTTGGTATTCTTAGTTGAAAGCTTAACCTAGGAGGTTCATATGCCAATTTCTTAGACCTTAAAGCCCACCTCTTTCAGATTGCATTTTAACAGTTTTTCACCACTAGAGGGTGTTAGTTCATGTATTTCATATAGATAACACTGTGCTCGTGCACGAGAAGTTATCTCGGAGCAGGCACTGATTGGCTAGACTGCACGTCTGTCAAAAGAACTGAAAAAAGGGGCAGTTTGCAGAGGCTTAGATACAAGATAATCACAGAGGTTAAAAGTATATTATTATAACTGTGTTGGTTATGCAAAACTGGGAAATGGGTAATAAAGTGATAATCTATCTTTTAAAACAATAAAAATTCTGGTGTAGACTGTCCCTTTAATAAACTACAGGCTACTTACAAAACCAAAAAGATTTCATATAGGGTACGAAACAGTGCAACTTCTAAATAAACATAGGCTATGGCAAACACGTGATGTGGGACATATAAAGGAAAACTCCCCCATCACTGATGCAATAATCGGCAGACCAATAGTCAAGTAGGGAGGGCAATAACAATATAAATATAGGGTTAGAAGTTAACTAACGGTCCGCAAGTGAGCTGGGAACCTCCATTTTTATGACGTCATATGTTACAAGGATATAGATATGGAGAGACTTTGGATGCAATACACTAATGTTATGTATCATAGTGTATTCAGAATGTGATAGATAGTGATGTCGCGAACATAAAAAAACATCCGCAAAAGTTCGTGAACGGGCGAACCGCCATTGACTTCAATAGGTAGGCGAATATTAAAACCCACAGGAACTCTTTCTGGCCACAATAGTGATGGAAAAGTTGTTTCAAGGGGACTAACACCTGGACTGTGGCATGCCGGAGGGGGATCCATAGCAAAACTCCCACGGAAAATTACATAGTTGATGCAGAGTCTGGTTTTAATCCATAAAGGGCATAAATCACCTAACATTCCTAAATTGTTTGGAATAACGTGCTTTAAAACATCAGGTATGATGTTGTATCGATCAGGTAGTGTAAGGGTTACGCCAGCTTCACAGTGACAGACCAAACTCCCCGTTTAACGCACCGCAAACAACCGCAAACTCCCCATTTGCACAAGGTTGAATACCAAGCTAGCCATGTCCCGTTCCTTGTCCTCACTGATGTCATTGAAGGTCTCTTCCTCCACCCAGCCACGTACAACACCAAAGGTCCCCGAAAGGTGACAACAAGCCCCCTGGGACGCCTGCTGTGTTTGGTCTTCCACCTCCTCAAAGCCACCTTCCTCCTCTGACTCCCCTTCTTCAGACTCCTCTCTCTGCGTTATTATAAGGTGTGTTAAGTAGTACTATTCCTATCAGTTTAATCCCTGTTACGTCCCCTATCAGGGGACGTGTATATGGCATGGATTTTAGGAACCGGGAGATGGAAAAAGATGCTTGGTCGGTCCTCCTTCTTCAAATTTGGGGCACTGCGCGTGCAATCTACTGTGCCACCAGATATGAGTGGTGTGTTAAGTAGTACTATTCTTATCAGTTTAATCCCTGTTACGTCCCCTATCAGGGGACGTGTATATGGCATGGATTTTAGGAATCGGGAGATGGAAAAAGATGCTTGGTCGGTCCTCCTACTTCAAATTTGGGGCACTGCGCGTGCAATCTACTGTGCCTCCAGATATGAGTGGTGTGTTAAGTAGTACTATTCTTATCAGTTTAATCCCTGTTACGTCCCCTATCAGGGGACGTGTATATGGCATGGATTTTAGGAACCGGGAGATGGAAAAAGATGCTTGGTCGGTCCTCCTACTTCAAATTTTGGGCACTGCGCGTGCAATCGAATGTGCCACCAGATAGGAGTGGTGTGTTAAGTAGTACTATTCCTATCAGTTTAATCCCTGTTATGTGCCTTTTTTATTGGTTTTGTTTTTGAAGCCACAGTGCTGCACCAGAGGCCAGAAAAATTAGGCATGTACACATGCCTGAAAAATTAGGTATTGTTGCAGCCGCTGCTGTAGCAGCGGCCAGAAAAATTGATGTTTGTTTCCCAGGCAGAAAGTGCCCTAAAACATTGCGGCTTGAACCCTAGTTGGTGGCAGATAAGTCACACAAGTCATCCGGCATTCAGAGATATAATACAGCAGCGTGTGGACCATTCTTAGCCCAAGGCAGCTCATCTCATCAGGCCTTTTTTAGTCGACTGTATCGCCCAATGTCAGTCCCTTCGGGATCCATCCCTCATTCATCTTAAAAGAAGTGAGGTAATCTAGACTTTTTTGACCTAGGCAACTTCTCTTCTCAGTGACAATACCTCCTGCTGCACTGAAGGTCCTTTCTGACAGGACACTTGAAGCGGGGCAGGCCAGAAGTTCTATCGCAAATTGGGATAGCTCAGGCCACAGGTCAAGCCTGCACACCCAGTAGTCAAGGGGTTCATCGCTCCTCAGAGTGTCGAGATCTGCAGTTAAGGCGAGGTAGTCTGCTACCTGTCGGTCGAGTCGTTCTCTGAGGGTGGACCCCGAAATGCTGTGGCGATGCATAGGACTTAAAAAGCTCTGCATGTCCTCCATCAACAACACATCTGTAAAGTGTCCTGTCCTTGCCGGCGTGGTCGTGGGAGGAGGTGGATTACTTTCACCTCTTCCCCTGTTAGATTCCCGTTGTGCTGTGACATCACCCTTATACGCTGTGTAAAGCATACTTTTTAATTTCTTTTGGAACTGCTGCATCCTTTCCTACTTGCGGTAATACGGTAACATTTCAGGCACTTTATGGTTATACCGGGGGTCTAGTAGCGTGGACACCCAGTACAGGTTGTTCTCCTTCAGCTTTTTTATATGAGGGTCCCTCAACAGGCACAACAGCATGAAAGACCACATTTGCACAAGGTTGGATGCCGAGCTACTCATGTCCTGTTCCTCGTCCTCAGTGATCTCACTGAAGGTATCTTCTTCCCCCCAGCCACGTACAACACCACGGGTACCAGATAGGTGACAACGAGCACCCTGGGATGCCTGTTGTGGTTGGTCTTCCTCCTCCTCCTCAAAGCAACATTCCTCCTCTGACTCCTCTTCCTCACAATCCTCTTCTAGCGTTGCCGCTGGTCCAGCAAGCGATGCTGATAAGGCTGTTTCTGGTGGTGATGGTGACCACAACTCTTCCTCTTCACGCTCATCTACGGCCTGATCCAGCACTCTTCACAGGGCACACTCCAGGAACAAAACAAATGGTATGATGTCGCTGATGGTGCCTTCGGTGCAACTGACTAGGTTTGTCACCTCCTCAAAAGGACGCATGAGCCTACAGGCATTGCGCATGAGCGTCCAGTAACGTGGCAAAAAAATTCCCAGCTCCACAGAGGCTGTCCTAGCACCCCGGTCATACAAATAGTCATTAACGGCTTTTTCTTGTTGGAGCAGGAGGTCGAATATTAGGAGTGTTGAATTCCAGTGTGTCGGGCTGTTGCAAATCAAGCACCTCACTGGCATGTTGTTTCGCCGCTGGATATCTGAAAAGTGCGCCATGGCCGTGTAGGAACGCCTCAAATGGCCACACACCTTCCTGGCCTGCTTCAGGACGTCCTGTAAGCCTGGGTACTTATGCACAAAGCGTTGTACGATCAGATTACACACATGTGCCATGCACGGCACATGTGTCAACTTGCCCAAATTCAATGCCGCTACCAAATTGATTCCGTTGTCACTAACCACTTTGCCGATCTCCAGTTGGTGCGGAGTCAGCCACTGATCCACCTGTGTGTTCAGGGCGGACAGGAGTGCTGGTCCGGTGTGACTCTCTGCTTTCAGGCAAGTCAACCCCAAGACGGCATGACACTGCCGTATCCGGGATGTGGAATAGTACCTGGGGAGCTGGGGGGGTGCCGTTGATGTGGAGCAAGACGCAGCAGCAGAAGAGGACTCGGCCGAGGAGGTTATGGAAGAGGATGGAGTAGGAGGAGTAGAGGAGGTGGCAGCAGGCCTGCCTGCAAGTCGTGGCGGTGTCACCAACTCCTCTGCAGAGCCACGCATTCCATGCTTGGCAGCCATCAGCAGGTTTACCCAATGCGCAGTGTAGGTGATATACCTGCCCTGACCATGCTTTGCAGACCAGGTATCAGTGGTCAGATGGACCCTTGCCCCAACACTGTGTGCCAGACATGCCATTACTTCCTTTTGCACAATCGAGTAAAGGTTGGGGATTGCCTTTTGTGCAAAGAAATTTCAGCCGGGTATATTCCACTGCGGTGTCCCAATAGCTACAATTTTTTTTAACGCCTCAGACTCCACCAGCTTGTATGGTAAAAGCTGGCGGGCTAAGAGTTCAGACAAGCCATCTGTCAGACACCGGGCAAGGGGGTGACTTTGTGACATTGGCTTCTTACGCTCAAACATGTCCTTGACAGACACCTGACTGTTGGCTGATGAGCAGGAACTGCTCAAGGCGAGAGACAGAGTGGCGGATGGTTGAGAGGGGGCAAGGAGGACAGCAGTGGTTGACGTGGCTGAAGATGCTGGACCAGGAGGAGGATGGCGGCTTTGAGTTTGTGTGCTGCTTCTACTCATGTGTTGATCCCATAGGAGATTGTGATGTGCGATCATGTGCCTTCGCAAAGCAGTTGTACCTAGGTGGGTGTTGGACTTCCCACGACTCAGTTTCTTTTGGCACAGGTTGCAAATGGCATCACTGTTTTCAGAGGCAGACACACAAAAAAAATGCCACACTGCTGAGCTCTGCGATGACGGCATTCTGGTGGTGGCAACAGCATGCGCTGATTGGCGTGCTGTCTGGCTGACCCCGGGTGCCGATGCATGCTGTCTGACTGTGCTACTAGCTCCTTGCGACGACCTCCCCCTGCTTTCAACTCGTCTCCTCCTCTCTGTCTCCCCATCTGAACTTCCCCCTGTTCTACTTCTCTTCTAGCGGGCACCCACATGACATCCACGGACGCATCGTCATCATCAACCGCTTCACTTGTATCTGACAACTCAACAAAGGAAGCAGCAGCGGGTACAACATCATCATCATCACACCGTACGTCCATGTTTGTAATGCTGCCTGACTGAGACATATCACTGTTATCTACATCCTCTGTCAATGATGGTTGCGCATCACTCATTTCTTCAAACTGATGTGTAAATAACTCCTCTGACAGATCAAGTGAAGCGACTGTGGTGCTAGTGTTGGTGGTGGCGGCAGGCAGGCGAGTGGTAACTTGAGTGGTCCCGAAGCTAAGCTGGAGGAGGATGGTGCGTCAAGGTTCCAAGCGGAAGCTGTAGAAGATTGGGTGTCCTGTGTTAGCCTGTCAACTATGTCCTCAGAACTTTTCGAGTTCATGGTACGTGGCCTCTGAACACTGGGCATTATTCTAGGGCCAAAGGGAATCACAGCACCACGACCACGACGGCACCTGCGGGGTGGCCTGCCTCTGCCTGTCATTTTTAAATGTACACTTACACTACTATTAAACAAGATATGAGTGGTGGCACTGGGCAAGTGGGCACAGTATACGCTGTGAGCCTGAGACAAAAAAGCAGACTGATGTTTCACAGTCCAAAAAGTTTTTTTTTTTAAATGTACACTTACACTACTATTAAACAAGATATGAGTGGTGCCACTGGGCAAGTAGGCACAGTATACGCCGTGAGCCTGACACAAAAAAGCAGACTGATGGTTCACAGTCAAAAAAGTTTTTTGTTTTTTTTAAATGTACACTTACACTACTATTAAACAAGATATGAGTGGTGGCACTGGGCAAGTGGGCACAGTATACGCTGTGAGCCTGACACAAAAAAGCAGACTGATGTTTAACAGTCCAAAAAGTTTTTTTTTTTAAAATGTACACTTACACTACTATTAAACAAGATATGAGTGGTGGCACTGGGCAAGTGGGCACAGTATACTCTGTGAGCCTGACACAAAAAAGCAGACTGATGTTTCACAGTCAAAAAAGTTTTTTTTTTTTTAAATGTACACTACTATTAAACAAGATATGAGTGGTGGCACTGGGCAAGTGGGCACATTATACGCTGTGAGCCTGACACACACGCTGGCAGGCAGGCAACTGCAATTAGATTACACAAGCAGACTGATGTTTCACAGTCAAAAAACTTTGTTTTTTTTAAATTTACACTATTGTTACACCAGATATGAGT
This sequence comes from Bombina bombina, assembly GCF_027579735.1. Taxonomy (NCBI): domain Eukaryota; kingdom Metazoa; phylum Chordata; class Amphibia; order Anura; family Bombinatoridae; genus Bombina; species Bombina bombina. The sequence goes on along the minus strand of NC_069506.1, from coordinate 190,688,706 downwards.
GGTGGCACTGGGCAAGTGGGCACAGTATATGCTGTGAGCCTGACACACACGCTGGCAGGCAGGCAACTGCAATTAGATTACACAAGCAGACTGATGTTTCACAGTCAAAAAAGTTTTTTTTTTTTTTAAATGTACACTACTATTAAACAAGATATGAGTGGTGGCACTGGGCAAGTGGGCACATTATACGCTGTGAGCCTGACACACACGCTGGCAGGCAGGCAACTGCAATTAGATTACACAAGCAGACTGATGTTTCACAGTCAAAAAACTTTGTTTTTTTTAAATTTACACTACTGTTACACCAGATATGAGTGGTGGCACTGGGCAAGTGGGCACAGTATACGCTGTGAGCCTGGCACACACGCTGGCAGGCAGGCAACTGCAATTAGATTACACAGGAAAAAAAAACAGACTGATGTTCTAGCCCTAAAAAGGGCTTTTTGGGGTGCTGTCCTTACAGCAGAGATCAGATGAGTCCTTCAGGACTGTAGTGGACACTGAATACACTAGCCTAGCTATAGATTTCCCTACTAAATCAGCAGCAGCTACACTGTCCCTCCTCTCACTAACAATGCAGCTTCAGAATAAATCTAAAATGGATGCTGTCCAGGAGGTAGGAGGGTCTGGGAGGGAGGGTCTGCAGCTGATTGGCTGGAATGTGCCTGCTGACTGTGAGGTACAGGGTCAAAGTATTACTCAATGATGACGAATAGGGGGTGGATCGAACATCGCATATGTTCGCCCGCCGCGGCAAACACGAACATGCTATGTTCGCCAGGAACTATTCGCCGGCGAAAAATTTGTTACATCACTAGTGATAGATTGTGATATTTAAAAATAGCTGTGTTGTGAAATTTAACTAGAGCTAAAGATTATGTATAGTATGTGTTTGCCACATTAACAAACAAACATTGTCATAAAGATTATACCATATACTAAATGATTTAAGTGATTGTGACTAAAAATGAAATGAGATCTGAGGGAGAATAATAAAAAAATATGTATAATAAAATGTATTGGTAGTCAAATTAAATGGCATATTAAAAGTGATTTATATTGGCTGCATTATTTAATTTTTAAACTCCGCCCCTGTTCACTGCTAACTTCGCTCTACAGAGTAAAGTGTCCCTTTCCAGCCAAGCTCAATTACTTTTAATTGGAGACATGCCCCTATGTTCTGATAATTCCACAAGGGCAGCCCCTGTGATAGTCAGCAAGAAGAAGCATACCTGAAATTGTGAGGTTTAGATCATTAGGGCCTATATCTCATGAATAATGTTTGGTTTACAAGCTGGGCTAGAAGCATGTATGCCATCTCAACTACCATAAAAAAATCTTAGGTTTATACATTATGCCATTAGATAAGCTTCCTTACCTGGTTATTTGAGCCTAAACTTGCTTATGCATTGCAGTCTATTGAAGAAAGAGCCAAACCTCTTAATTTGGTACAATTTCTCACTTAGATGGTGGATCTATCTTGAAGCCTCTACAACTTCTATATTTCCCAGCTAAACTTTTCTTCCAATCTTGTATCCACTCTCTCACATGACTATCCAAAGAAACAAAATAAAAAAAATTAAAATTTTGTAGCAGGTCTACTAAAACTATGTGATAAATGACTAGTAATCAAAAAAATAGTATATGCCTTAGTTAAATAATTGATGATATACTCATGGCTCCAAAGTTCATAACTAAAGTACTGCATATAGCAATTCAAATGAGTATATTGAACATATATAAATACATATATATAAATATTTAAAGCCTTCAACATAATAAGGTTACAAAAAATGATATCCTTAACCAGTTGTTTGTCATATCGAGTATTGACCTTCTGAGATTAATCTAAAATAAAGTGTTGGTATGTATTCTAAAAAAGGACATGTGATTCCTCAGTAATAATAATTATTATGTCATAGTGTGCTCTATATGTGTAATAAAGACAGAAATAGAAAGTGATATGTGAGACTAAACCAGGGATAGAAAGGTCTAAATGAGTAGTATCCTAAATGTAGTGACAGGAGCCTAAAGGGTAAGGATAAAGGAAAATATGAAAAATGCAGATAACTCCTTAGCAGATTATGTGTCATAATAAGGCATCAGTGGAGGTGTATCAAAAATAACCAGATTAGATGGTATCCTAAATAAGTAATAAATATAAAATTATTATGTGACAGAGGTTTACTGAGGTTATGTGGAATTAGCTAGTGATATTATATACCTAAGATAAACATTTAGTGATGTATTCAAAACCCCAAGTGCATAACTAAAGTGATACATATACCAATTCAGAAGGAAATATTGAACATATTTATGTATTTATTAATTATTATTTATACTGGAAAACCATTGGCATAATAATATTCTAAAAAATATCCTTAGCCAGTTGTATGTCAAATAGAATGGTGACCTTCTGAGGATAATCTAAAATAAAATGTTAAAGGGAATATGTAATTCCTCATTAGTGATTGAACCAGAGAGAGCTATATATGTATATATAACGTATATAAAATGGGATGATATGTGATATGTAAAACTAAACCAGGAATAAAAAGGCCTATAAATGATTGATATGTGTATGTCCTTATTATAATGATAGATACCTATAGGGTAAGGGAAAAAAAGAGGATATGGAGGATACAAAAAATCCTTAAAAGGATATGTGTGCAATATGTCATTTTAAGGCTTCAGTCAAGGTATGTCAAAGGCTGCTAGATCTACGCATCCATTAAAACCTTTCGTGGGTCAGGGTATGTAGTTTGTGACTCCAATAAGTTTCCCTACGTCGGAGGAGCAACATAGGGTTGTGAGTACTTTTAGAAATCTGTTCTATAGGAACAATAGATAGAGTTTTGGAACTCCCTTTGTGGACATAGGTACAGTGTCTAGGGACACTATGTTTTAAGAATTTCCTTTTAACATCATATATGTTTTCACCCCAGCGTCTCTTTATTTTGTGGCTTGTGCGTCCTACATATTGAACCCCACATTTACATTGGACCAGATACACAACATAGGAAGATTCACATGTAAGGCGTTTCTTAATAGCAAAAATCTCCCCTGTGATGTTTGAATGGAAAGTCTTAGTGCCGTTCTTTACTTTGCCATAAACCATATTACATCTTGGTTTATGGCATCTGAAAATACCACATAGGGGTAAAAAATGACACAAAAACGTTTTTTGGGTAACCATAGTAGTTGGAGATATTTTGTCCCTAACTATTTTCCTAGGTGCTAACTTATTTTTTATGGTAGGTGCGCTTCTAAAGACTATTCTCGGTTTAGAGGATATCTTATTTTTCAAAAAAGGATCATCACAAATAATTGACCAATGTTTTAGAATGATCTTTTTAATCTCACAATGGTGACTACTAAAGCCAGTTATAAAAAGTGGAGTATCTAATTCATCCGAGGAATTCTTAGTTATTAGGTTCTGTTTGTTGTTTCTATTCTTAGCAAAATATGTTGTCCTATCGTCATTAAGGGCTCTGAGATAACCCTTTTGTATAAGGTCCAAGGGATAACCTTTTTCAAGAAATCTATCCTTTAGAATATTTGACTGTAGTTTGAAACTTTCAATGGTGCTGCAATTCCTCTTAATATGCCTAAATTGCCCATATGGGACATTTCTCTTCCAACTTAAGTAGTGATTACTATTATAATCCAAAAAACTATTACAGTCAACCTTCTTAAAATAGGTTTCAGACATAGAGGCCCATTTATCAAGCTCTGAATGGAGCTTGAGGGCCCATGTTTCTGGCGAGTCTTCAGACTCACCAGAAATGCAAGTTATTGAGCAGCGGTCTAAAGACCGCTGCTCCATAACCTGTCCACCTGCTCTGAGCAGGCGGACAGAGATCGCCACAATTTAACCCAATCGAGTACGATCGGGTTGATTGACACCCCCTGCTGGCGGCCGATTGGCCGTGAGTCTGCAGAGGGCGGCGTGGCACCGGCAGCACACAAGAGCTGCTGGTGCAATGCTGAATACGGAGAGCGTATTGCTCTCCACATTCCGCAATGTCTGTCGGACCTGATCCGCACTGTCAGACCAGGTCCGACAGACCTTTGATAAATAGGCCTCATAATCTGTCCTGATGATAAAAAAGAAAGACACTGACTGGAGAGATCACTGTCTGCAGTATGCACTCTGTCTCCACACATACAAAAAAAAAACACTGTACATTTTTAGTTAGGACTCTGTGTGGGCCCCTCCCAGCCCTGGGGCCCCGGTGCAGTTACACCGCTTGCACCCCCTATAGGTCCGCTTCTGGCTCCCACTGGTGAATGATATGTGCATATTCATTTTTAACAAATGATACTAAGAGAACGAAACACATTTGAAAATAGATGTGAATTTAAAAGTGTCTTAAAATGACTTGCTCTATCTGAATTATGCAAGTTTAATTTTGACTTTCCTATCCCTTTAATTTATATCATTAATTTATAATGAGGTTACAATTGTTTCCATTTGGTAATAGATCGTACAATAAGTGTTAATGTCATCCTGCGCTTATTTATTTTTTGTTATTCAAGAAATCATTAATCACCAGTTCTCATAGAGGAGCTATTTGCTGAATCTTTCAGAATTAACATAAGCAGGGCAGGTTTAGACCAAATAGGAACATACATTTGTGTTGATAAACATCTAGTCAAACTTTTCACCTTAACTACAAAAAATATATATATTCTTGAATACCCTGAAAAAAACTTTAGAAGAAAATAATCTCTTTCCAATACTCTTGCGCAAACGTTAAAGGGACAGTCTACACCAGAATTTTTATTGTTTAAAAAGATAGATAATCCCTTTTATTACCCATTCCCCAGTTTTGCATAACCAACACGTTTATATTAATATACGTATTACCTCTGTGATAACCTTGTATCTAAGCCTCTGCAGACTGTCCCTTATCTCAGTGCTTATGACAGACTTGCATGTTAGCCAACCAGTGCAGACTCCTAAATAACTCCACGGGAGTGAGCACGATGGTATCTATATGACACACATGTACAAGTACTGTCTAACTGTGAAAAACTTTCAAAATGCTCTGAGCTAGGAGGCATTTTTCAATGGTTTAGAAATCAGTTTGAGCCTACCTAGATTTAGCTTTTCAAAAATACCACCAAGGGAACAAAGCAAATTTGATGATTGCATGCCCTATCTGAATCATGAAAGTTTAATTTTGACTACACTGTCCTAGAAGTAAACTAAACTGTGCTAGAAGTAAGCTTCGGTTTGTGCTCGTATTACAAGTTGAAAGTAAACTTTTTTCGCTCTTGCGCTAACCTGACAAGTGTAAAAAGCCAAACTTACAATAATGTATTCCCCCATAGATATGGCCGAATGTTTTGCAACATTTGAAAAATGAAACAAATTTTAACACATTTGTTTAAAATGTTGAATGTTTGCACAACATTCTAACATTCTTTTAATGTAAAAGTATTTTTAATGCATTCGTTAAATGTAATATTCGTTTGCAATTTTTCTAATAACTCGATTCAAATTATGCAATATTCGAATTAGAAAAATTTGAAATAATATAGTTGTAATAGTATTTCTAATGCTCTTTTTAAATTTAATATTCGAATTATGCAATATTAGAATTAGAAACATTCAAATCCATATATTTGTATCTATTATGTATCAATTTACTAAATTACCTACCACAGTACCTATTGAACAGTAAATTTCGAACGTGGATATATATTGGTGTTAGTGTATGGTTTTCGTCTAAAAATTGCTTCTTCTTACCCAACAGGTTTGTAGATACAGGTAAATAGCAGAATTTCGACTGCTCAATGAAGCATTTGTTATGCCATTCAAATACTTCTAAAAAGTAAATGTTATCATTTGAATGTTACATTTGACTATTTGATTTCCATTGATTTACATTCTATTCTATTAGAATCAGTATTTGAATGTTACATTCATCTACAATGAACTAATGCTGCCAACGTATTATTTTAAACAAATATACTGAAATATTCACATATCCCTACTGATGTGTTAGGCATCATTTCTGTACGTCTCACTTGCTTTCAACATTTTGATGCTATCTTTGGGTTTCCTATTTAAAACTGATAGCCATATATCATTTCCAAAATATTTTTTTATATCATCATTATACAAGGCTTAGAGGGACAGGCACAAAATTCAATATTTAATGATTCTTATAAACGTTTGGCCTGGAGCATTGACTTATGCAGTTGTTTGCATACTTTTAACTGTTCTAAACTTCTATTCTGCAATACCCCCTTAAGCATTAACCATGTATTTATGCTTTACTGTAATTCAATGTGTCAGCTTATGCAAATACAATGTTAAAGGGTGGTCATGCTATTTCAAGATTAAATACATCATATATATTTAAGAAATGACCATATAAAACATAAGCTCTATTTTGTTATACTCAGAAAGCAATTATATTTGAACTAATCTCTTTATCACTATTAACCAACAGTTCTGTCTTTCTAGGAATTTGTTTGTGAAAAAGACGTACAAATCTTATAATAAAATGCTTGTTTTTAATTAAGTGTTCAACCCCTGGAAAAGGTTTACACAAATACTTAAAAGTTGCACAACAGGCAGACTGTTGGCTACGTGCATATGCCATTCATGATTGGCTCACTGGCTGGGTCCTTTTTAGCAACACAGTAGCAATGCATTGTGGGTAGAAGTGCAACCTAAACTTTAAAAAAATGCTGCGTTAGTGCGTGTATATGCTTCTAAAATATGTATTTGTATGGGTCAAGCTATACATGTATTTTGTTGCTTATTCAACATTTCTCTCACTTTGAGCAACAAATATAGAGAATGCCCTTAGGCAAGCTGCAGCGCTTGCAATGTGCTATTTCTTTTTATTGCAGTATCTTACAGAAATAGCTCACTAATGTACACACATTCACACAAACACATATACACACATGCACAAACCCACATGCACTCATACTCACACATTCATACACCCACACACACTTACACATGCACACACACAGAAACACATATACACACATACTTACCCATTCACAAACACATATACTCACATATTCACAATCACATACACACATACTCACACAAACACATATACACACACTCATATATGTACGCATGCACAAAAACATATACACACATGCATACACATTCACACACAAACACATTTACACACATTCCACAGCATCTGTTTGCTTTGGGTGCCACTCATACATTTGCACACACATACTCCCACATTCACAAACACATATCTACACATTTTCACACACAAACACATATACACACAAATATAAACACACCATTCCACAGCATCTGTTTGGTTTGGCTGCCCTGACTCCAACCACCCAAACAGCAATAAAAGGAACAGAAAATAACATCACACATATACATACATCTATAGTCACAAATTCACCCACACACATACTCACATACACATATAGAAATACTCATACATGCACACCCACACAAACAAATATAAACACATAATCACATAAGCACACACACACAAATACTTATATACACATACTCACACACACACATATAGAAATACACACACATGCACACCCACACAAACACATATACACACATAATCACTCACACACACACATACTCACACAAGCACACACACATACTCACACAAGCACAAACACATAAACATACATACTCACACAAGCACACACACATACTCACATGTGCACAAACACATATACACACATACTCACACAAGTACACACACATACTCACACATGCACAAACACATATACACACATACTCACACAAGCACATAGACATACTCACACACACACACAAACACATATTCACACATGCACAAACACATATTCACACATGCACAAACACATAAACACACATGAAAGGGAACTTAGACACTTATTGGATGAAGTTAAAGACCTGGGCTTAGATGATACCACATATGAATATTTACAAGTAAAAAATCCAATTATACCTTTGTTTAACCATCTCCCAAAAGTTCATAAACTCAGTCCTATAGTACAAGGTCGCCCAATAATAAGTGGCATAGGATCACTGACAGAGCATCTCTCCCAATGGATGGATGCTATCCTCCAACCATTTTGTGGAGAGAATACCCAGCCACGTAACTGACACCAAACATCTGTTGGGGCTGTTAAAAGAACAGAATTGGTCCCAAGAAAAAAAACAATAGACGTAAAGGCCTTGTATTCTTCCATACCCCACAAGGAAGGCCTGAGAGCAATAGAGTTTTTTCTCAAAGGACCGGGCCACTTTGAAGACAGCTATTGTAATTTTGTATTAAAGGGACACTGAACCTAATTTTTTTTCTTTCATGATTCAGATAGAGCATGCAACTTTAAGCAGCTTTCTAATTTACTCCTATTATCAAATTTTCTCTGGTCTCTTTCTATCTTTAATTGAAAAAAAAGGCATCTACGTCCAGACTCTGGACAGCACTTTTTATTGGTGGATGAATTTATCCACCAATCAGCAAGAACAACCCAGGTTGTTCACCAAAAATGGGCCGGCATCTAAACTTACATTCTTGCATTTCAAATACAGATACCATGTGAATAAAGAAAATTTGATAATAGGAGTAAATTAGAAAGTTGCTTAAAATGTCATGCTCTATCTGAATCACAATAGAAAAAAATTGGGTTCAGCGTCCCTTCAAGGGTAACAAGATTTTTACTGACCCATAATAATTTTAGCTTTGAATGTGAGTTCTATCTCCAGAGGTGTGGGACTGCTATGGGGGCAAAGTTTGCTCCATCATACCCACATCACATCTATGGAGATAGCAACCATTACAGAACTAACATTACCTTTTATAAAAGGTTCATTGATGATTTGATACTGATTTGGTGTGGGAATGAGAATGTGGTTTACCCATGAAGTGGGAAGGCAGAAGGTAAATTATCTGGACGTGATTGCTAGGGATCCCCAGTGAGGAGGGAAGCCATGTAGATACTCAAGTCTATTGAAAACCTACGGCTAGGAACACCATATTACACACAAAGAGTAGCCATCCTAGAAGAGTCTTTAAAGCCATCATGAAAGGACAGTTTGTTAGAACACTGAGAAACTGTTCTGACAGATCTGTTTTTAAAAAAACAAGCAGATGAACTAACAGAGAGATTGGTGTCTAGACATTACCGTACACAGATGGTTAAGGGAATCAGAGAAACAGTGGAAACTAAAGAGAGAGATGATTTGTTGGTGAATAGGAGTACGTTTCAACAGTAAAAACAGCAAGAATAGAGATAAAATGACCTTTCTGACCATTTACAGTGAGCAATTTGGGCAAATTTGTGAAATAATTACGAAACATTTTTCACTCCTGACAGTGGACGATGCTTTAGCAGACACTGTCAGAAGAGAGTGCAGGTTTGCCTATAAGAGAGGACTCACTATAGGAAACAGGGTAGCACGAACTTGTCTAAATAAGAAAAACAGTAGCTATCAGATCTCTTGGTTGATAGTTAAAAGGGGTATACAAGTGCCACTACATCAATTGCAAAGAAACCTTTGAACACAAGAGATGTTACAACTGTAGAGCAACATATGTAGTTTATCTGTTGACATGTTCCCTATGTGACCTACAGTACGTAGGGATGACCTCAAGGGAAATTAGATCTCGTATCCGAGAGAACATTTGCAATATTAAAGCTGGTATACTCACGATTCCTCTCATCATGCATTTCAACATTCATCATAATACAAAAAACAGATAGTCTCAGATGTACAGTTGTCGACCACATACCCTCATTACAACGAGGGGGAGATAGGGATTTACAATTATCTAAACAAGAGGTTTACTGGATCCGTACACTGAATACGAGAAATCCCCAGGGTTTTAATAGTGAGTATGACCTGATAAATTACTGGAATTAATCTCACTTTCAAATAGTATAACTTAACTTAAATCGAACCCCCTACTCCATGTCGCCTACCCCCTAACAAACCCCCTTCCCCCTTTTTGACTTTACTCATGTACTTATACTACAAAGGTTCACTATTATAACACAAAGACAACGTTGATAGAGCACCTGCCTGTTTAGAGTTTTTGTTTTTTTTAAACGTCAGGGTTCAATTTGACCAATTATTGTTAATTTAGGGATCGAAGTAGTAACGATGGTACTAAATACTCAGAGTAAGTGTATTCATTTTAGCATCAGAGTGAAAACCAGCTGTGGCCCACTTCAATGACACATATCGATAAAATTGTACATAATTAATAAACACAAAAAAACAGTGTGTGTGAAAGAAAAAGGCCATTGGATTTATACTTGAACTAGAAATCACAGGGCAGGTTACACCAACAGATAAGGTTTTTTTGGTATAGATTAAATTGTAGAGGAATTGTTATGACACATCACTCGGATTGTGAACAGGAGATTAGTGATTTATGTCTCTGAAGAAATGCATGTCTCCTATTTTAGTGATTTGCCCTTCACTATCTATGTATTTAACCTTCTGTGTATAGGAAATAGGTTAACTTTTTCAGTCTCAGCATAGGTCCCCTTTAAATTTAAGTAATACAAGAGTGTAGAACTTTGTCATTTGTTTTTAACCAATCAGGTGGTGTTTGAGGTTTTAAAACGCCCTGCTTGCCTGTCAACAATTAAGCTATGATTACCGCTTGTAAGCTGAAACGCATCATCAATTGTGACAGTCAAGCTCTGGGATGAAGTTGTGATGCTTCACTGATGGATTGTCATTGTGAATTTTAAAGGCTTGAAATTAATAAAGAAATTATTTTACACTACTGAAGACCCCGTGGTCTCTCTCGCTCTACAATTATCCTCAGTTCATGAAACCAGTACCCACGAGAGACCCGGTATTATACTCACGGAGGCTGCTTGTTCCTTCAGCCAATGGGAGAGGGTGTGTGTTAATGCACGCTACGGAATCACACTCACGCAGAGTTTGAGGACGCCAGGTGACTTGAGTAGGGGAGAACAGGTGGATGGAACGCCAGACCCACTATGGAAGGGACTCCCCCAGGATTGAGCACCGACTACACTACGAACTGTGAGTCTAAAGTCGCCGCATAGCGGTGAGAGGAAAGGAAATTCTGTTTGTGTGTTTTGAATGTATCTAAATGCACCGCTCACACCTGAACAGTGCAGCTGAGAGGCAGTGGAGTGAACAAATTAATGAATTGCAGCACTGATAGAGTGGAGTGCACAGGGTTAAAAATTTCTGTCCATCTCACACACAAACACATATACACACATACTCACACAAACAAACATACACACTCACACATGCACAAACACAAGTACACAAACATACTCACACATGCACAAACAAATATACACATATACTCACACAAGCACACACACATGCACAAACACAAGCACACACACATACTCACACATGCACAAACACATATACACACATACTCACACAAGCACACACTCACACATGCACAAACACAAGCACACACACACATAATCACACAAGCACACACATACTCACACATGCACAAACACACACACATGCTCACACAAGCACACACACATACTCACACATGCACACACACATACTCACACATGCACAAACAAAAATACACACATACTCACACATGCTCAAACACAAGCACACACACATACTCACACAAGCACGCACACTCACACATGCACAAACACATATGCTCACATACTCACAACAAGCACACACACATTTACACATGCACAAACACAGATACACACTTACTCACACATGCACAAACACATATACTCACATACTCACACAAGCACACACACATTTACACATGCACAAACACAGATACACACATACTCACACATGCACAAACACATATACACACGGATACACAAACACACCATTCCACAGAATCTGTTTACTTTGAGTGCCCAGACTCCAACCACCCAAACAGCAATAAAGGGAACAGAAAATACCAGGAAATTGTATTACTGGTCTGGAGGGCGTCAGTATGTAGAGTCCAGGCTGGAGTTATACATGCCACACAGTATAAGGTAGAGCTGCCACTAGAAATGTACTAAACCCTTGATCGGGCCTCTCCCCCCTGTTGACCTGTGCAATTTTGGGTACACTTACACATATTCTGACATATTGCACACATTGCATACATACATCTACAAATACACCACACTTTTTTTTTTCTAACACCTCACATATTTTATTTTTACAGTGTGATAGGCTGAGTGTTTGGTTGTGACTGTGTGTGACTGAACTTGGAGTGAGTGGGAGTGTGTGTAGTGTGATTAGTGTGAGGATGGCAGGGAGAGGTAGGGATGAGGGGAGAAGGGGAGAGGAGTGGCAGGGAGAGGAGGATAGGACAGGAGAAGCAGTGGGTCCCCAACAGGAAGTAAGTGGAGTGGGGAGAGGGAGAGCCAGAAAGGATGATGGGAGGAGAGATGCCAGAGAGCAGGCACATCCAGGAGAGTGACAGAGGGTGCATATGGGGACAGAAGGGGGGGAGGAGATAGAGGATAGGGAGGAACCCACACTGCCAGGGACATCTCAGGGAGGAAGCCAAGTGGTCATGGAGGATGAGAGGTTGAGATGTCCCAACTTCTCCTTTGAGGAAAATGTTGCCCTAGTCCAGGCCATTATGGACAACTATGGTGACCTCTTCAGCCAGGTGAATGGCAAAGGCAGTGCCAAAAAAAAGAAAGACTGCATGGATGGCGGTAGAGGATGCCTTCAACAGTGTGGCCCCGCAGAAGAGGACTGTAGAGGGCCTGAAAAAGAGGTGGAATGACTACAAGAGGGGGGTCAAAGAGAAGATGGAGCAGGAAGCAGTCCACCAGAAGGGAACAGGCAGTGGGCCATCCCTGGAAATCAAGTACAACACATGGCAAGAGATGATACACAGGTCCCTGAGTACCACAGCAGTCCGTGGACTTCCAGGGGCTTGTGACTCAGGAGTTGCAACCACAGCACATTATGCTGGTGAGTAACATCCCACACACCTGTATTATATGTAATTGCAATACAACATCCTTTAATATCACACATTCATGTACATGATGAGGATCATAGTATTTGGAGTACTAACAAAAACATCTACAATTATACTTGACATTACTGCTACATAACACAATGCAATTCATGATGTGAGGTGGAATAGTGCAATACTAACATGTATCAGAGTAACACAGGCCACAAGCCACATGTAGAGTTTTCTTTGAATGGACACTATAGCCATCCCAATACATTTAGCTTAATAAAGCAAGTTCTGTGCCTAGATCAAGCAAAAGTAAATTGTGTGACCATAGTGTTACTTAAAGAACATATTATTTCATCATTGACATGGACACAACTATTGTATGAAAAACATCCCTGTATACTGCTCCTATTCAAATCACTCATAGACCAACTCACAATGTGCACATGCATGTTATAGAGTTTGACATGTGAATCAGTGTAGGCCCTAGCATGCATTAATGCACATTGTATGCCCACATGGACATATATATGACTGTACTAATCCCTTTCATTCTTTAGCTCCTCCACAGAACCTCCTGTCACAAGGATACAAACAGACATGCCACCACCACCACCAGTCTTAATGCAACCACAGGAATAGTGTGCTTCCAGGCATGAGCATGGTTGGATGGCTTCAGTTGAGGACCCGGGACTCAGGAGTGATGCCACCGACATTGCTATACCAGAATCTGCTAGAGCAAGGAGAACAAGGCAATCCCCTACAGGCACCTCAGCTCCCTCATCCAAAAAAAAAAAAAAAATATATATATATATATATATTATTATAGTTCACCATAAACATTGTCCTTTGTTATTTAAAATGTAATTGTCATACACATTCATGTGAGGTGTATTTTATTAGAAAAAGGAGAGTGATTTGATCAGCGCAGATTACCACACAAACAATCAAATTAAGAGGATCTCCCAAAAGAACTCCTCAAAATAAGAAATCATTCATAAATAATAATTGATTGCGCAAAAAATGCCAAAGGTGGGATGTGGATATAAGTGTAAGTGATTAAGGTTATATAAAACAATATAGTGGTTAAAGATACTTAAATGGGAATCTATTGATACAGGATCTTTTTGTGAAAAGAACTCTATATGTTCTTATTTTTCACGCAGTGTTAAATACATGCTAATATGACCTGTGTTGAATTGGCAATAAAAAAACAGGTAATATTATCATGTTTATGACATATTCTTGTACTATAACTCACATCACATAGTTGTGTATGAAGGGTACATATAGTAATATTGACTTATAAGATGTCAATCAATGTATCTCACATCCAATATAAATTGACACATGGGTATATAATACTGATGTATTTACAGAAGGTGTGAACATGGGGTAGAAACATCAATTTCCAGTCTTCTCCAGAATGAAATTCAGAAAATCATTGTGACCTAAACATGAATTAAACAAAGCAACATTTTCAGTAATTAGGGGGGTTAAGTAAAGGGGGTGGAATGCAGTAGTATCACTTTCATGCAATGGAAATTCGCAGTATGTAATTCTGCACAACATGATATATACACATGCAATGGTTGGTGAGGTACAGTCAAACATCATAATACATGTGAATGTTATGGGATACTGTGCTTATGAACAAGTAACTTACAGGGGAAGTATTCCCGGATGACAAAGTCCCTCACTTCATTCCCCCTCAGTGTTCCCCTGTCCACACCCTCAGGTACAGGCATCACCTCCTGATCTTGCTGTGGTTCAATGTCCCCCAATATACGTGTGTCCACAGCAATGTTGTGTAGAATACAACATGCATTGACAATGGAACACACTTTGTTGGGGTTATACTGTAAAGCTCCGTCCGTCATATCCAGACACCGGAATCTGGTTTTGAGTAGGCCAAAGCTCCTTTCAATCACATTGTCCTAATGTGGGCCTCCTGGTACCTGAGTTGTGGCTCTGTAAGGGGGTGTGCCAAGGGGGTCAACAGCCATGGTCTGCAGCTGTACCCTGTGTCACCTGTCATGTAACATATGTATTCTGATTAATACAGGTTCATTATGTGCTTTAAGGGACATAACAGAAAGTTAATTTAAAAGATAGATTTATCTAGAACATTAAATTGGTGCAATGTAACCAAAATACTTTGATGACAGGTCTAAACAAAATTATATTTTCATGATTCAGATAGAACATGTCATTTCAAGAAAATGTACCTTTAATTTAAAAACTAATTTAAGATAAAAACACAGACAGAATGAAGGTAGTGCATACTCACTAAGCAGCCAACCTCCCAAGAGTGTTCCAGATTCAAAAAGCTGGAATAAGGAGGTTTGGCGCAGGATTTAGGAATCATGGGCACTCCCTGGAAAGCCTGCATGTGTGAATTTCAGAGTGGTATCACAGACCATCTGGCATTTCAAGGAGTAGAACCATTTCCTGTTGATATAAAGGAATGGCTCCGCATGTGTGCAATTAAATCGCCCCCATGACATTGGGAATACTTCCCAGTCGATAGAAGTCTGGGGGTTACGGGGGAAATAAATGTATCACTGTGTCTGGTTATCTAGAGAAGTCAAAACCTCCCCTAGGATCCTGGAGAAGGTGGACTGCGCTAGGCCAGACACATAGCCCTCTGTTGACTGGAATGAGCCGGATGCCAGGAAGTGCACAACACACAACAGCTTCTGTATACCAGTCAGAGCTTGGTTCCTATTTGCTTGAGGGTCAATATCATCCTTCAAGACCTTATATAGGTCAATGAGGCTTGCAGAAGTCAAGCGATACCTGTCCATGACCTCCTCCTCTTTCATTCCAAACAGGATGGTCCTAACCATGTGGATCCTTGGTGCCCTTGCTCTTCCCCTCTGCTGATGCAAACATCTTATGGGCCCTGCTGGCAGCAACAACAGCAGCATGGGCAGCACCAGGAACAGCAGCAGCAGCAGGGACAGTTGCAGCACCATGACCAGGGACATCAGCAGCAGGTAGATCAGCTGCAGCAAGTCTTTCAGCAGCAGGGAAAGCATCCCCAGCTGGTAGTGCAGCAGCAGGGGCTTGTAGGCCTTCCAGCACCCCTTGTGCCCTACAATGCTGTCTGTTTGAAATTGCAGGTAAAGCAGGGGAAACATGGTAGCTAATGAGGGTGTGCATGGTCACGTGTTTTAAAGCTTCAGGTGAGAGGTTGTGCTGTTTTTGATTGGTTTGACACACTTGCAGAGGGAGGATGTCACACTCCTCACTTCTGAGGCTCTGTTGCTGCGTTGCTTAGTGACATCCTTTGCCTCTGAAGGTGTCGCACTCTGCTGACACGCTCCCTGAAGCCATCCCATTCTGCTGACATCACTCTGGGTTCAAATTCCGGCCTGTCCTTCACCTGTTGCCCGTTTGTTTTTTCCTTGCTGTGGCTTTGTGAGTACTCATTTTGATACTTTGCTGCCTGATTTACTGTTAACAAACTTTGCTTGCCTGACCACGTCTCTGTTTAACCCCTTCAAACCTGAGGATACTTTGATGCCTGATTTACTGTTAACAAACTTTGCTTGCCTGACCACGTCTCTGTTTAACCCCTTCAAACCTGAGAATACTTTGCTGCCTGATTTACTGTTAATGAACTTTGCTTGCTTGACCACGTCTCTGTTAAACCCTTTCAAACCTGGGTATACGTTATTGCCTGATATACTGTTATTGAACTTTGCTTACTTGACCACGTCTCAGATAATCCCTCTCTAATCTGAATCTACCTTGTTGCTGGATTTTACGTTGCCAAATCCTTGCCTGCCTGACTACGTTTAATCCTGACCCCTTATCTTCAATCAAGCTTCTTTGTGGTATTACTTGGATTACGTGAGTAACATCTCACCTTGTATAATTCTTTTCCAGAGAGGCTGTCGTGGGGTCAGGTCCTGGTTTATATTCAGTGTGCTAGTGTGTTGTTAATTATCATTCTAGCATTCGGGTCTGATTCTGGACTTCACCTAACCTGACAGAGGATACTGTTTGTCTAATAAAGGTGATCATTGTCAAGTGTTTTAAAGCTGCAGGAGGTTATGCTGTTTGTGATTGGTTTGACACACTTGCAGAGGGAGAATAGGTGTTTGTAATAATAAAGTGGTCAGAAAAGGTTTAACTATTTGAAATTTGTGGTTGAAATGTATGTGACTGTGCATGCATTAGGTGTTTGTTAGGCCTTCAAGGCCTACGGAGCTTGATAAATTGACCCCTTTATGTTATCATTATAGCCAATAAATTGAAAATGATTTGTAAAAAGTTCTGCATTCATATAGTGTGAAATTACACACTCACCATTCTTTATATATATATATATATATATATATATATATATATATATATATATATATATATATATATGATGTACTGTAATATTCATCCTACCCTTACTGGTTCATTACCACCCTTTATCCGTATTACTCACTTGCCCTCAACATTCTAATGCTACACACCTCTATGTTTCCTATTTAAAGGTTATATCAATGCTAAAATGTGTGTGTTTTCATGAGTCATTCTATATCATCATTATAAACAGCTTGGAGGGAAAGGTACAACATTTAATATTTAATTATGGTTATAAAAGTATGCCTTGGAGCTTGATTTATGCAGTTTTACCTGAACATTTGACTGTCCTAAGCTACACTTCTGTAATATTCTCTAAAGCATTAAACATGTATTTAAGCTTTACTGTAACACAATTTGTGAAAATACAACCTTACAGGATGATCATGGTATTTCAGGCTCAAAACATCAAACGTATACAGGAAGGCAAAATCCTGAAAAAAGAACTAACTAAATAAAACAGAAGATCTGTTTAGTTATACTCAATAAATACATTATCACTGTTAAAGTAAAACTAAACCCACATTTTTTATTTTATGATTCAGATAAAACATCCAATTTTAAGCAACTTTCTAATTTACTCCTATTAGCAATTTGTCTTTGTTCTCTTGATATCTTTATTTGAAAAAGCAGGAATTTAAGCAAAGGAGCTGGCACATTTTTGGTTCAGAATCCTGGATAGCGCTTGCTTATTGGTGGCTACATTTAGCCACAAGTTAGCAAGCGCAACCCAGGTGCTAAATAAAAAATGGGCTGGATACTAAGCATACGTTCTTGCTTTTCAAATAAAAATACCAAGATAACAAAAACAAATTGATAATAGGAGTAAATTAGAAAGTTGCTTAAAATTGCTTGCTCTATCTGAATCATGAAAGAAAAAATGTGGGTTTAGTGTCCCTTTAAAGGACCAGTAAACACAGCAGATTTGCATAATCAACAAATGCAAGATAACAAGACAATACAATAACCTTTACTCTGAATTTCAAATGAGTAGTAGATTCTTTTTTAACACATTTCAAAGTTATGTATATTTCCACTCCCCCTGTATCATGTGATAGCAATCAGCCAATCACAAATGCATATACGTATAGTCTAAGTTCTTGCACATGCTCAGTAGGAGCTGGTGACTCAAAAAAAGTGTAAATATAAAAGGCTGTGCACATTTTTTTTAATGGAAGTAAATTGGAAAGTTGTTTAAAAACATGCTGTATCTGAATCATGAAAATTTAATAAAACCTGAGTGTCCCTTTAACCAATTAATCTGCCCGTCTTGGATCCATTTTGTTAAAGGGGCATAGAAGGGTAATAATAAAATATAATAATTACAGAATTTTATTCTAAAATAATACTAATTTTTAACTATGGCTTGATTCTAAATTTTCATTTGATATTAAAAAAAAAAACATGATCGGACGTTATTTAAAAAAAAATTTTTTTATTAAAACAATCATAATATAATATAATATATAATATTCTATCTCCATTGCTTCACAATGGCACCATGAACATCTGATAATGGCTGTGGATCACTAAAAAACAAAACGTTTTTTATTTGGTGTGACTTAAAGGGACTGTATACTGTAAAATTGTTTTTCCCTTAATGTGATTCCAATTACTTTTTTTTTACCAACTGCAGAGTATAAAATGTATGAGAATTTTCTTTCTAAGGTTTATTTGTGTTTATGAATTATCTGATTTTGTGTTTTGAAGCCACAACCTAATACAAATGGCTTGAGCTTGTAGGTATAATCAGATCTCATTACTTTATTACATTGTGATCTTATATCAGTCCATAAACCAATCACCAAGAACAAATTTAACATTTTATTACCTTATCTCTTCTATACCCCACTGGGAGTAAAATTTCTTCTACTGGCTGTGTTTACACAGTTTATCTGTAGCTTGGCCCTAAGGCCAAAAACTTTCAGAATAGATGGGGATATCACAGGCTAATTCAACTATTTCAAATGGGGTAAAGGGAATACTTGTAAACAATTTAATACACTTCAGAGGATAAGGTAGATAATTAGGAACAAATTAAAGGGGGATTTATTTTGGAGTAAACTGTCCCTTTAAGCATCATCAAAAACGGCTGATGTCAGCAGGTGCAGATTGGTGGCCAATATCGTTATTGTTTATCCAATGAGTGTTATTGATCAATCCGTGTATCAAGTGCCTTTGGCCGTTGGCTTCAATTTGTCCATTTTTAGATCAATATTTAGTTAATAACTTGTGGTCAGTTGTATTGGGATCACTGATGTTGTATATGTATTGTATTGGGGACTTTTCTGATCTCCAATTCAATATTTTTCAAATACAAGAATGGTGAAGCTGTATGCTGTGTTATCGCTCCAATGTTGAAGAAGGCTTATTTGGAGCCAAAAACAAACAAACTAGATTGGAATAAACCCCAAAGTATTTAACCCCTGTTCAGAAAAACTGACTAAGATTTCTGTAAAGCTTGTTATGGGAAATAAAGTACAAAGAGTACCCTAATGTGTTACAGTGTTATATTATTGCACTATTGCTTGTATATAACGATGTCTTTAACTCCTGCAAAGTAGAATGTACAGAAACAATTGTGGCTAAAAAAAACAGAGCAATAGCACCAGACTATAAATATATAAAACCAAAATGTATTAAAGAATCATTAAAACAGTAATGGCTATGTATTTCTAAATAGATATTTTTTATCTTGCCAGTGAACAAGGGCTGAGACTTGGCCCAAAACATGTTTGGCTGTTTGTTCTAAACCTCGTTGCAGGCCTGCAATTGAAATTTGGATTTCTACATGTTTTTACATTATTTTTAACAATTTTTTCCAATAAAGTTTGGAAATACATAGAACATACTTTGCTATGTTCCGAACATGTGAAATATTTACAGTAAATATATAGTTAAAACCTTTATTAAATATGAATATTTCATGAATGTGCTTTTACATGTTTTTATCTACTTAACGGCAAAGGGCTCCAATGCACTTACTTGTGCACACGCCGTGCACACGCTGACTCGTGCACAGTCAGTGCTGTGGAAAGAACGCCGGGAATACTCCTTGCCTGTCAAGATTCTTATGTTTTATGCTCAATTGATTTGAATTTCTGTGAGTAGTTCTATCTCTTGCGTGTTATTAAAGTGTTGTTGGATCTCACACTATTGCAGTTCCCTTTCTTTTTTGCTACTTTGGATATATACACATATAAATACATCTGTGCACATATACAGTATAGACACACACACATACGTAGACATGTATATGCATGTATCTCTATGTTAAAGCCCTTTGCCTGGATTTTTTTTTTTTATAACACCAAGCCGGTGACCTCATATCTTTGAGCCCTTATAACTTTTGTGTGCAATATTTTTTTTTTAATCATTTTTCCTAGATGGTGTTATTATGAGTGTAAGTGTACTTTGTAATATATTTTCAATGCATTTTGTGCAACGTCTTAGTTTCACAAAACAGTTAACCAGCGCTCTGAAGTCGTGGTAATAATTCTAGTGTAAATTGCGATTGCGCTCAAGTGATTGCGTTCACTTTCAACTTGTAATACAAGTGATAAGCCCAATGAGCGCAATCTTTCGTGATAAACCCCTTATCACTCAGGCGCAAACGTTTGTACTTCACTCGTAATCTAGCTCTTAAAAGGGTGGTGCTTCTACAGCCACATAGCCTTGGCTCACTGATCTTTCCTTTGCCATTCCTGCTGGATCTGATAAGAGGTGTGGTGAGATCTGTCAAATGCATCATCCAAAATCGCCACTTGACAATTGCAGGATCCCTAAATATTTGTAACCAAACCACCCCTCATCACAGCTACTAGTTGTGATATCAGCTCCTTTATAGTCAATAAAGCTGCATCTATTTTGCAACTTCTCTATACATAGAATGAGTTCCACTGTTAAGGATACCAGTTATAAAAAGTGCCTTCAAAAGATTCCTAAACACAAATTAAAATAAAATCCACCTCCCTCTATGGGGCCCATTTATCAAGCACTAAACGGAGTTTGTGGGCCCCTGTTTCTGGCGTGTCTTCAGACTCGCCAGAAACAGCAGTTATGAAGCAGCGGTCTAAAGACCGCTGCTCCATAACCCTGTCCGCCTGCTCTGATGAGGCGAACAGGAATCACTCGAAATCAACCCGATCGAATACGATCGGATTGATTGACACCCCCTGCTGGCGGCCGCGAGTCTGCAGGGGGGCGGCGTTGCACCATCAACTCTTTTTGAGATGCGGGTGCAATGCTGAATACAGATAGCGTATTGCTCTCCGCATTCAGCGAGGTCTTGAGGACCCGATCCGCACTGTCGGATCAGGTCCGCAAGACCTTTGATAAATGGGCCCCATAAACTCTACTTTAACATACATACTAAATAAAACTTAGAGTTACATTAAACTGATAGAAAACTAAAAATTAGACAACTTTATCAGCTTTGAAGTGGTGAGACCAAATACTTAATCTGGGCAATCTCATCTTTATGAATTCTGTATGGCTAAACTAAGTTTAGTTCTCTATAATGTTATGAGATGCCTATGGCAAGCCCCTTACTTGTGCCTATGATATTTCTTAGAAGCCTTTCATTCTATCCAACAACACTACTCTGCCCTAACCAAAGATACATGCAGATATTTTACAATTAGCAAATCAATTTTGCAAGCATGTTTCCTGTGTGAGATACCATGAATTGGGGCAATTAACATAACCATTGATATTACTGGCAGGGAAACACACTAACGAAATGCTAGAAAAGATAGGTGAATTGAGTGCCAATAAATCTTGCCTGGAAAATGAAGCCCCTTAGAAACTTAACAAGCATCCATGAATCTATCCCAGTAAATCAAATTCCATTATTTTGAAGCTGAGAAGTTTAACTGTGTCAGGTTCTGCCATACAAAATCAATTGGTGTTTGTACTGTCACTGGAGGAGGGGCTAATAGATGCTCACTATTGGAGGGCTAATAGAGGCTCACTAGTGGAGGGATTTATAGAGGCTCACTAGAGGAGGGGCTAATAGAGGCTCACTAGTGGAGGGGTTAATAAAGGCTCACTAGAGGAGGGGCTAATAGAGGCTCACTAGTGGAGGGGTTAATAGAGGCTCATTAGAGGAGGGGCTAATAGAGGCTCACTAGTGGAGGGGTTAATAGAGGCTCACTAGAGGAGGGGCTAATAGAGGCTCACTAGTAGAGGGGCTAACAGAGACAATAACACACAAAAATATAGCTAGTATACTGTAAACATTTGCCCTACCAAAAAAAGTAGCTTGTTTTTATGTTCTTTGTCTTTATAAATGTTTGCCTGTCAGAGAGATCTACAGCTAACTGCATACCAGATACTGCAGCTCTCTATTGGCTAGATAACAAGTTTTGCGGTTCAGCTATACCGCTGAAAAATTGGCCATATTAGCTATACCGCAAGCATTTTAGCCTGTAACGTAACGTCCATGCCGCACTAAAAAAAATGATGTTTGAGTGCAGGATTTTCGTAGCGCCTATATTGCGTTACAGTCTATACCGACACGATACATACCGCCACCTGAGAGCAGTAGTTATGGATTTTGTGTAACAAAAATGTTTCACAAAACTCGTAACTAAAATATTACAAAGTACACTAACACCCATAGACTACCTATTAACCCCTAAATCGCCACCCTCCCGCATCGCAAACACTATATTAAACCCTAATCTTCCGCCAACCCACATTGTGACTATTAAATAAACCTATTAACCCTAAGCCGTCGCCCCAACATCGCTGACACTAAATAAACCTATTAACCCCTAATCCGCCGCTCCCCAACATCCCCAACACTAATAAAAGTTATTAACCCCAAATCCGCCGCCTCCGACATCGCCAACATAACTATTCTAATAAAATAAAAAAAACTATCAATTAAAAACCTAAATTTAAAAACCTTACACTACGAAAAAAAATAAAAAAAATCTAATATTACAAAAAATAATAAACACTAAATTACGAAAAATATATATTTTTATTTGAACAGCCAATAGGATTTCAGTAGCTCTCATCCTATTGGCTGATTTGAATTTGAAGAAACAAATCAGCCAATAGGAATGCAAGGTACGCCATTTTGAAACAGGTACCTTGCATTCAACTTCAGTGTATAGCTGTGATCGTATGAAGAGGACGCAGGATGCCATCGCCCTGGATAGCTCTGCTCCGCACTGCCGGGATGAAGATAGAAGACGTCCCCGAGATGGATGAATACATTTTTTGGCGTTATTTTTGCACCATGTTTAGCGCAAAACTTGTAATCTAGGTGTTTTTTAGCCAAGAAGTTACATGAATGTCAAAAATTCAGTTTACTTCTATTTTCCGATGTATTTCATTCTCTTGAAATCCTTTGTGGAAAAGCATACCGAGTTAGGCTCAACAGCAGCAGCAATGCTGATAGCTGGTGACAGGTGTCTACACACATACATACCTCTCAAAGGATGTGTTCAGCTAGCTTCCATTAGAGCATTGCTGCTGTGGGGCTGATTTCAACTATGTGTTTAACAAATTAATTAATTAAATCAAACACATTAAAAGCAATTTCTTTTTGCACTTTTATATCCCTTTATATCATATGTTTCTACAGTAATCATGCTAAAAAGATGTGTTTTGTGTGAGTATAAATGCAAGATTTTGTTTCTCAGATTGCAGTTTGTAATCTTTCCAAAGTTAATTGAAAGATTTCAACGGGTTCTTAGAAACACTTTCCACCTGTAGAAAAACAAGTTACAACACTGCGTGCGTCTCTTGTCTTACTGAGATCTCAGCCTCACATATAATCTGGCTCTGACTGTAAAGACGCTGTAGAGCATTTCCAGACTAGCCCATGAAGTTTACAATTGCATGAACAGATCAGTCTAAATAAACAGTACACGTGTACAGCTGGGATATCACCCAAAAATAGGGCTAAACTGGGCTGTCTCTAACAGCTCCCCGCGTAACATGCAAGCAGCTTCCTATAATGTTAATATTTACCATTTCTTAATTGTGGCTTTGGTAAATTTGTATAACTGACATTCAAAATATGGTTTTTGGGATGCTGCTATAAAGACACATCTGAATCACATGACCAGCTGTCTTGTTCCCCATCAAAGGCGAAGGCAGCGTTCACTGCTACAATGCACTATCTGTCACATTTACGCCCACGAAAAGTATTTTAAACTTGACCCTGTTAACTTCAAAAGAGACATTCAAAGCCTTGCTGGGGCTCTGAATATGTCTCCAGCAGGGAGGATGAGAGGGCACACACTGCAACATCAAATGTTCAAAATAAAATGGTTTGCTGTTGCTATAATGCAGTATCTGTCAAGCTCAGCCCGTAGAAGTGTTCAACACATACATCAAAAGAGGCTTTAAAAAAAGTGCTGCAGATGTACAATGTACCACAGGTCTGTGTGAGAAGGGTTTTAGCATTAAAGGGATGAAAAACTCCATATTTAATGGCACAGAACATGTTTAAAAGTAAGCTTTCATTAAAAGGAAATTAAACATCTTAGGTTTGTAATATAAAATATTTAAAAATATGTAATAAAACAACTTATCAGTGTACTTTCATTATTTATTTTGTCCCCCTTTTTCTGTAATTTAACTCTGCAATTTGTGTGTGTTGTATTCCTGTTAAAAAAGGGTCTGGACTTAACTGCTATATTTCACACAGTCATTGGTTGCACACTCTAGTGACTGATTTATAACTGCTTACAATACCTATAATTTTTTTAAAAAATATTTTAGTGTCACTAAAGCAGTTGCTGCTCATTACTTATGGATACTAAAACTTTACACTTATTTTTCAATATTTAAACAACTAATCGGCTAGATTACAAGTGTTGCGGTACAGGTATACGGCTAAACAATTGGCCACTGCGCGTGGAATGGCCAGAAACGCATATTACGAGTCGAGGCCGTATAGCTATACCGCAAGCATTTTTTTTTTTTTTTTTTTTTTTAAATAAGATTTTTATTGGGTGACAATTCCAACAGCATTCGCATTCACAAACTTTTAGTCACGTGATAACAATAAAATCGAAAAACATGTTATACTTTCAACAACAGAACTTATGATCCATTTTTGCTGCTGAATTGCCCTCCCCTCTTTTCATTATATCTCGCCCCTTCCCCTATTTAACTTCAACCATCTCCCCTGTTCAATTATCCTCTCTATCTCTGCCCCTCCTTTTCTGAGGCTCCTTATACTCCTCTCCCCTTCTTCTCCTATCATTTCTGCATGTATAACGTTTTGTGTCTTTCAGGTTGGTAAAAGTTCTTGCCCGTTATGATTCTTTGCTGTTAGTATTCTGCAGTTAATTACCTCCTCACTTTAATGTTCAGCAGTGGACTCCTTTCCCCCCTGGGACTCGCTTTTTCAATTTGTAGTGTTTACAGTATGTTCCATTCCCCTCTCAGTTGTGCAGTTAAAATGTATTCTGAGTTGCGGAAAGGGTGTAATATCTGTTTTTGTATCTCTGTTGACTGTTGTAGGATCAGCCTCTCCCATTTCCTCATGAAAACCTTTACCCTATCTTTTACATCACTCATGGTATCAAACTGTTCTATTATCATTTGTTGCCGTAGCGCACTTTTGAGCTGTCTTAGTGTTGGCGGTTCCCTCTTCCTCCACTCCTTGAGAATTAATTTCCTTGCTGTAAGGATTATGTTATGTATAAGTCTTTTCTGTGTGCCTAGTTTAGCTGTGATGTCAAGAAGTACTATAGCTTTCCCATCTAGTTTAATCTGTGTGGAGCACATCTTGTTTATCCATCTTTCCGTCATGGCCCAACATTTTGTCAGTCTTGGGCAAGTCTCAAGTAAGTGTATATATTCAGGGTCTGGCTGTCTGCATTTGACACATACATTTTCTGTGTCCTTCACCCATTTACTGTATAATCTGGGGGTGATATGTGCCCTATGAATCGTTTTGATGTGCATCTCCCTTATGTCTGCTCCTATGGTGGCTCTCCTGACTTTTTCTATGCTCTCTGTAATTTGTTCCTCCGAAATTGGTGTCTGCAGTATGTCTGACCATTTGTCGCCCAGGCTTGCCTTGTGCTTTTGGTTTGGCTTTTCTATCAGCATTTTGTATATTGGGGAAACAGAGTGACCCCCTTGGGATGTTCGAGCAACCAGTTTTGATATCGGGTCAGTATGATCTGTGAAATCTATGTGTTTCTGTAACTGTGTAACGTAGTGTTTGACTTGCAAGTATGCAAAATGGTGTTGTCTAGGTAGTGTGTATTCTTTTTGTAGGTCTTGGAATGTATGGATCAGTCCTGTGGACTCCGATACCAACTGTTTAGCAGTGTGTAAGCCTTTGTCTTTCCATTGTTGAAATGGCTTTGTCGTCAGACCTGCCGGGAAGTCAGGATTCCCCCCCATGGGTATAAATTTCGTGTGTGTATGTGATACCCCCATCCACTTACACATTTTCGTCCAGGCCCTTACTGATTCCCCAAAGATTGGAAAGTCCTTGGACCATGTGTGTAATTTGTGATTTTCCATGTGTGGTAACATAGCTAATGCCCATGGCTGAGCCATACTGCTTTCTATTTATTTGTGTGTGAAATGGTTTGTGTTGCTTAGCCAGTCCAAGACGTATTTGCTAGTTGTGGCCCAATTGTATAGTTCCAGGTTTGGTAGACCAAAGCCTCCTGCATGAACCGAACACATGATCTTCTCCAGGCTAAGCCTGTGTTTTTTCCCTGACCATATAAACTTCGCCCATTGTGTGTTTAAATGTTTCAGATCTTTCTTATGCATTAGCATGGGGAGCATCTGGAAGGGATACATAAGTCTAGGAAACAGGCTATTTTTATCATTTTTATCAGGCTAATTCTACCTGACATTTTGTTAATTATCGGTTTATAGTTAAGTGCATACCATCTGGCTGGGTCCTTTGATAAACTAATCCCCAGGTATTTAATAGTGTCCTCTAGTATTTTAAAGTTAAATCCTAGGTCTTCTTTATAGCCAGATGGAGATAGCCACAAGATCTCACTCTTATCTTTGTTAATTTGGTACCCCGAGATTTTGCTAAAGTCCTCAATAATAGACATTAGTCGTGGTGTGTCCCTTTCTGGGTCTGATATGAATACTATCATATCGTCTGCGTACAGGGATAGGTGCAATGTTGCCTTCCCCACCCTTATTCCTTGTGTGTCAGTCCTAATTCTGAATGCTAGCGGCTCCATGGCCAAGTCAAAAAGGAGAGGGGACAGGGGGCAGCCCTGCCTCGTCCCCCTTCCCAGTCGGAATCTTGGAGAGAGTGTGCCATTTATGATTACTGCTGCCTGAGCTGATCTATAAATGCTGGCGACCGACCCGAAGAAGGAGCCCCTAATTCCATATCTAGTCAACGTGTGGAATAAATGTTCCCACAGCACCTTGTCAAAAGCCTTCTCCGCGTCGATCGCCAGCATACATGCTTTTTGTGATGGAGTGTCTGTTTTTCCTCCCTTTCTAGTGTTCCAGTAATGTTGTAAAACTAATTGTACTTTCCTGATGTTGAGGACTGATGATCTGCCCTTGATGAACCCTGTTTGGTCGTTGTGGATCAAGGATGGTAGTATGATAGCTAACCTGTTGGCCAAAATTTTTGTGAAAATTTTATAGTCACTATTTAATAGTGATATGGGTCTATATGATTCCCTGGCTGTGGGGTCCCTACCTGGTTTTGGGAGGACACAGATATGTGCCTCTGTGAATCTGTCACTTAGCTCCTCCCCTCCTGTTATCTTATCAGATAGCGTGACTAATGGTGCCAATATTTCCTCTTTCATCAGTTTGTAGAATTCGTTGGGTAAGCCGTCAGGTCCTGCTGTCTTATTTAGAGGTAATTGTCCTATTGTCTTATGTATTTCCTGTATTGTGATTGGTGCGTTTAATAGTTGGAGGTTCTCCTCCGTGATTTGGGGTAATTTAATGTTTTCCCAAAACTGATCTCTGTGTCTTCCGTCTACTGAATGTGGTGTATATAGTTCTGAGTAGTATTCGCTGAATGCCTGCTGCTTTTCATCTTCCGTGATTAAAGTTTTGCCCTGGATCTTCAGTGTCTGTATTATGTTAGGTTTTCTCACTAACCTTGTGATGTTGGCTAGGGTGCTGCTTATCTTATTGCCATATCTGTAAAAACGTGCCCTGGCTCTGGTTATGGTGCCTTTAGCATTTTGCATCAAAAATGTGTCCCTTTGTAATTTAACTTCAGTATACTTTTGCCTGTTCTCTGTGTTCGGGGCCCTAAGATATTTATTGTATGCGTTCGTGATTTGTCTTAGTAGTATGTCCTCCCTTTGTTTGTATTTCTTGTTAACCCCTGATGCGTATGACATTATGACTCCTCTTAAAACCGCCTTAGCTGTGTCCCAGAATAGGGCCGGTGTTGTCATATGTGCTTTGTTAGCTTCTGCATAATGCAGCCATTCTCCTTTGAGATGATTTAGCAGATTAGCGTCTCTGTACAAATAGTATGGGAATTTCCAACCCTCCCTTTTGGGTCGCCTGGGCCCTATCGTCATGGTCATGGAAATTGGTGCGTGGTCTGAGATTGTGACTGTATCAATTTTAGTGTCCATAATCTGTGTGCCCAAAGTGGATGATGTGAGAAAGAAGTCTATCCTGGATAGTGTCTGCTTAGATGGGGATATGCATGTGTAGTCTCTACTGTCTGGGTACCTTGCCCTCCAGATGTCTGTCACTTTCAATGCCCTCTTAAAATTGTTCAGTATCCTTGTGTCTCTCTTGCAGTATATGGCTGGCTGTTTTTTGTTCCCTAGAATGTCTGGGTTGGGGAATCTGTCCGCTGGTACCTGTGGTGCGATGTTAAAGTCACCTACCACTATTAGTTGTGTCCCTGTATAAGTCAATAGTTTTCTTTGTAATGTTTGCCAAAACTCAGCCTTCCTGTGTAGGGGGCCATACAGTCCACATAGAGTAAATGTCGTTTGTTCCACTTCTATATTTAGAATGATATATCTACCCTCGTTGTCTATTTCCTTGTGTGTTATCTTGTATGGTAATTGTTTTCTGAATAGAATGGCTACCCCTCTTGCTCTTCTAGCTTCATATGGTGTGAAGGTGACCTCCCCCACCCAATCTTGTTGGAGTTTCCTGTGTTCTCCTTGGGATAAATGTGTCTCCTCCAACACTGCAATGTCTGCTCTTTGTTTTTTAAGGTATTTAAGAATTGCTTTTCTCTTAACGGGTGACGTGACCCCACCCACATTCCATGCTACTATCTTGATCTGATTTAGTGCCATTGTGCTATGAATGAAATGTATCTTTTATGTATGTTTGTATGGTATGTGTGTTCGTCTAGTAAGCGCTTACCCTTGTTGTGTTCACCAGAAGTATTTAAAGATGTTTATGACCTACTTATTTTCCTTTTCTGTGAATTGTAGCTGAGTCCCAGGGGAGTCCGTGAGCTGAGTCCAACCTGCTTGTCGAGGATAAGAGAAAAACAGTTTAAATAATAGCTTGTCTTGATTACCTTAGTCTCCCAACACCCAACCTTCATATACTTTACAGAAAACGATATATCTATTAAATAACAATTAAGTAACAAGCCCCTCCCCCCCCCCAATAACTTGAACTGTGATACTTATTATAACTGTTCATTGCTGTGTCTTATTTAAGTCCTTAGGTGAAGACCTTTGGTCTTTCTTCTCCTTTTGCTCTTGGTGTTTCTACCAGTCCTATAGCGGGTCTTGCCTTGCTTGTATGAAACCTGTCCTATAGGGATGTTGATACAGTGTTATTTTTACTGCTCTACCGGTAGGTCGTGCTCTTCTTCTTCCTGCTGGTTTCCACCTCCTGCAGCTTGTCTGAGATACTTCTGTATTTGGCCCGTTGAGTCAAAGAGTCTTGGGCCCTGAGGTGTTTGAATCCTGAGTTTTGCTGGGTATAATAATGCCACTGGGATTCCTTTTTCTATGAATTGTCGACAATATGGGGAAAACTCTCTCCTCTTCCTGGTCACATCCGCTGAGTAGTCTTGAAAGATGTGTAGTTTTTTGCCCTCATATTGGATGGGTCCAACTTGTCTGTATGCTCTCAACAGTTGTGCTTTGTCTTTAAAATTTAAATATTTTATCATAACTTGCCGAGGTGGTGCTTCTTTATTGTCCATTTCTCTCATCCTACCTACTCTGTGAGCCCTTTCCACTACACACGGTATGTTGGCTTCTGGAATTTGTAGTGTTTGTGGTAATATAACCTCTGCAAAATGTATCAGTTCTGTGCCTGGAACTGACTCTGGCAACCCCACAACCCTCAAGTTGTTCCTCCTCGACCTGTTTTCCAGGTCATCCACTTTTGCTAGCAGTATAGAATTTTGTCTCTGAAGTTGTGTGACGTTCGTGTTGGTATCCCGTTGTCTGATCTCTGTGTCTGAGATTCTTTGTTCAACTTGTGTCAATCTTGTTGAGAAGTGTTTGAATTCAGACGAAAGTGAGTCCATCCCATTTTGGAGCTGTTCAATCTTTGGGAGGAACAACGCTGACAACTGAGAGACTATGGGGTGAGTGTCATGTAATTGAGAGTCAAATGTTGCGTCTTCATTGTTGGGTTCCGCATGTATTTCTGCCAAATGCCTTGTTTTGCGCTCTGCAGTTTTGTTCCTGGATGTTATGGTTTCTGTTCTTTTTTTGAAGCTATGATAATATTTTTGCATACAGTTGTCTGACAATTGAGCTTCTTATTAAAACAGGAATCGGGTTAGTGAGAGTTCTAAGGGATATATGTATGCCCCTTTGCTCGGCTGCACCCCTTGTGTAATTGGCCCTATAGGAGTATCTGTAGTCCTGGTAGGTTATGTTAGTCTCTCAATGAGGTCTTGGTCTTCACCATTATAGGAATGTCGCTGTGCTTGTTCAGGCGAGGGTGTATTGGGGCATTGGGGGGGGTTCAGGCCATTGGGTTTTACTCCTCACATGGCGTCATCATTACTGAGTGTGAATCGATTACCTCCTTTCCAATAATTAATTTTTCCTTTCTCAGGGCCCAATCCCCTTGCTGTGCTGCACCCCCCCTTCGTATCTTCTGCTGCTATGTGTAGTAAGGGAGTTGTTTTAGGGTTAATGACCTTTCTGCCCAGCTCTCTATCTTGTATGTTCTTTCTCTCCACCTGATGTCTGTTTAGGGGCCTGTAAGTTCCGTGCGCTGCATGGCCTGTGCGCTATTACCCCTTCAAGTGATTTTTATTTCTGGGTATATTGTCCCTTTGTTTCTGGCCAGTGTCCCTTCTGATACAAATATATGTAGGGTTTTTAGTGTCTTTTTTGCAATATATAGCGTGGTTCTCTTAAGTTGCAGTTCCGTTCACTCCGCTATAATATGTTACCCTTGCCACGTGGGTCTTTTGGCTGTGTGTAAAATGGTCTCTTTGTTACTCACTGTCTCTGTGGGTACCGGGCAATTTCCTCCGCTATCTTTTGTGCCTTTTTGCACTCCTCCGGTATCGTCGCTTGTATGCCTCTATGCCTTATGCGGGCGAGATGGTTGCTGCGCTTTCGCGCCACCGATGTACTGTCTGTCCGGGTGCCGGGGCGGTGAATTTCCCCCACACGCTTCTCTGGCCAACACTGACCTGTCCCAGGTGTTAAGGATTAAGGGTCATGTAAGGCTTGTGCGTTGGAGCTGATTGAGCGGTTTTTTAATAGTTTATTACTATCGCTTGTCCGGAGCTCTCTGTCCTTGCTTCCACTCTTCAGCTCCGCCTCCCGGAAGTCTCCCATACCGCAAGCATTTTAACCAGTAACGCAATGTTCATTCCGCAATCAAAAAATGAGGTTTGAGTGCGGGATTTTCCATAGCGCCGTATTACAGGTTGTGCGGTCCGGCTAAAATGCTTGCGTTACAGCCTATACCGACACGATACATTGCGCCATCTGAGACCAGTAGTTATGGATTTTGCAAAACAAAAATATTTTTACAAAACTCATAACTAAAATGTTACAAAGTACACTAACACCCATAAACTACCTATTAACCCCTAAACTGCCGCCCTCCCGCATCACAAAACTATATTAAACTTATTAACCCCTAATCAGCCGCCCACCCACATTGTGACTATTAAATGAACTTATCAACCCCTAATCTGCTGCCCCTCGACATTGCAGACACTAAATAAACCTATTAACCCCTAAACCGCCGGCCCCCCACATCGCCAACACTATAATAAAGTATTAACCCATAAACCTCCAGCCCCCCACATCGTAACTAATAAACTAAACCTATTAACCCCTAAACCTCCAGCCCCCACATTGTAACTACTAACCTATTAACCCCTAAACTGCCGGCCCTCCACATTGCAAACACTAAATTAAACTATTAACCCCTAAACCTAACACCCCCCTAACTTTAAATTAAAATTACAATATAACTATATTTAAAAAAATAAAAACTTACCTGTGAAATAAGTTTAAACTATAAATTAACCTAAAAAAAATAAATCTAAAAAATCTGGGCATTTGTATGGGCATTCAGCTCTTTTACACTGCCCATTAAAGGCCTAATCTAAAAAAAAAAAAAAAAAACACCCCAAAAAATAAACCTAACACTAACCCCATAAAATCTACTCACGGTTCCTGAAGTCCAGTCATCCATCCTCATCCAGGCGGCGAGAAGTCTTCATCCAGACGGCGACACCTTCATCCATCTCAGCGCCGTCTTCTATCTTCATCCTGGCGGCGCGGAGTGGAGCTATCCTGCACGGTGATGACATCCTGCGCAGAGCGTCCTCTTCATAGGATCATATGTTCAAATCAGCCAATAGGATGAGAGCTTCTGAAATCCTATTGGCTGTTCAAATCAGCCAATATGATTTCAGTATCTCTCATCCTATTGGCTGTTTTGAACAGCCAATAGGATGTCAGAAGCTCTCATCCTATTGGCTGATTTGAATTTGAAGAATCAAATCAGCCAATAGGAATGCAAGGTACGCCATTTTGAATTTGGTAACTTTCATTCAACTTCAGTGTACGGCGGTGATCGTATGAAGAAGATGCTCCGCACCGCCGGTATGAAAATAGAAGACGTCTCCAAGATATTTATTTTTTGGGGTGTTTTTTTTTTTTTTTTTAGATTAGGGCTTTAATGGGCAGTGTAAAAGAGCTGAATGCCCTTTTAAGGGCAATACCATCCAAATGCCCCTTTAAGGGCAATGGGTAGCTTAGTTTTTTTTTTAGACTTAGGTTTTTTATTTTGGGGGTTGGTTGGGTGGTGGGTTTTTACTGTTGGGGGGACTTTGTATTTTTCTTTCTAGGTAAAAGAGCTGTTTAACTTAGGGCTATGCCCCGCAAAAGGCCCTTTTAAGGGCTATTGGTAGTTTATTGTAGGTTAGGGGGTGTTTTTATTTTGGGGGGGCTTTTTTATTTTTATAGGGCTATTAGATTAGGTGTAATTGTTTTTATTTTTTGTAATCTTAGAGTTTTTCTATTTTTCATAATTTTAGTAATCTTAGATTTTTTAATTTTTTTCAAAGTATTATTATTTTTTTAATTTGTAATTTAGGTTTTTTTAATCATGTAATTTAGGATTTTTAATTGGTAGTTTTTTTATTTTATTAGAATAGTTATGTTAGGTTAATTTATAGTTTAAACTTAGGGTTTTTTTATTTCACATTTTAATTTAAAGTTAGGGGGGATGTTAAGTTTAGTGGTTAATAGTTTAGTGTTTTGCGATGTGGGGGGGCGGCGGTTTATGGGTTAATAGGTTTAGTTTAGTAGTTACAATGTTGGGGGCTGGCAGTTTAGGGGTTAATAGGTTTATTTAGTGTCGGCAATGTCGGGAAATAGCGGATTAGAGTTTTATAGGTTTAGTTTAGTAGTTATGATGTGGGGGACTGGCGGTTTAGGGGTTAATAGGTTTATTTAGTGTCTGCGATGTTGGGGAGCGGTGGATTAGGGGTTAATAACTTTATTTAGCGTTGGCGATGTTGGAGAGCGGCGGATTAGGTGTTAATAACTTTATTTACTTTCTGCGATGTCAGGGGCGGCGGATTAGGGGTGTTTAGACTTGGGGTTTATGTTAGGGTGTTTGGTTTAAACGTAACTTTCTTTCCCCCATAGACATCAATGGGATTGCATTACGGCGATCACCATTCTGTGATGGCATGTGTTAGTTTTTTTTTCGAACACTTTCTCTCCATTGATGTCTATGGGGGAAAGTGTGCACAAGCACATAAACTCAGCCCTTGGCTTTTGTGCAGTATGGAGTTTAACGCACAATAACAAACAGCACAAGGAGGCTTTTCAGTAACTCATAACGGCAGCACTATGGAAAGTACAATAAAGCAACATTTTTGCCGTTATTTTCGCACCCTGTTTAGTGCAAAACTCATAATCTAGATGAATGTTATTTAAAACAAATATGTGTGCATATTTTAATCATGCTATTTTGCTTTGAATATATCATTCAATCTAGTATTTAGTGATCAATGTCTCTTTAATTGATTTTTGCCTTATTTTCCTGTAATTTAACTTGGAAATGTTAGTTTTTTTCCCCCTCACTGCCTGAAAAGAAGCTGTAGTGGACCCTACAGGTTCCAGGTCTCTGACACTACTTGCTACACATTCATTGCTTAATATCAGTGGCGTCTCTTCCTAATTAGTCATAGCAGATATTATTATTATCATTTATTTGTAAAGTGTCATCAGGGGATAGGAGTATACTATGTCAGAGGTGCATTTAACAACGGCTGGACATCTCCGCCCCTGTCTGCCTGGCATTGCTGCTAGTCGGCAGCTATACACTGTCTGCATTTATCATTGCACAAGCCACTGCTTGTACAAACCGCCCCCTGCTCGCACACAGCCAATCACACATGAGCATGGTTTGTCAATCAGAGGCGTAACTAGAAACCTATTACTTTTTTTTGCAACATAAGACCCTGTCCATGGCAATTCCCTAGCCCCCACCCCTCTCCGTTGCGGTCCACCCAGAAAACAGTTATGGTCTACTGCTCACACATCCCCTGTGCCTGTTCTGGAAAGTCTCTAGTGGATATTTTATTTATACCCGTTTTCTGCATACTGTGCAAGATAGAGCATAAAGTGTATTTTCTTTAGGTGTTATAAGAAAATTAATTGAAGCTAAAAACAGAATCATAAAAAGTTTGAACTAAATTAACTAAAGTAACTTATCACAGAGACTCCTTTATATTGGATCCAGCAATGGAACAGTACATGGTGCAGCCAGTGCAGAAGCACAAGTGCCCACTATTACAGGGGTAGTTGCCCACTGGTCTGAGGTGTAATCTAATTTTTTGACTACTGATCCAAGCATCTGATCTGAGATATGATGTTGGTAAAGGAATGCAGATCCAGGAGTAAAATCCAAGGCCTAATCTGGTTATGGGGCTGTAGGTTCAGAGGTCTGAACCAAAGTCTAACTTGGGCATCGGACTGCAGGTTCAGCAGTCTGAAATAAGACCTAAACCAGGTATGGCACTGCAGGTCCAGAAATCTGATTTGAGGCTTAATATAGGTATTGTACTGTAGATCTAGGAGTCTTAGAGTCCTATCTTGTGTGTGGGTTGTAAATTCCAAAGTTTAATTTGAAGCCTAATCTGGTAATGGGAATACAGGTCTAGGGGTTTGACCATAGGCCTGATCTGGGTATGGGACTGCGAACTGAAGGGACTGTTCTGAGGCCCAATCTTGGTATGGGACTTCAGGTCCAAAGGTCTGCTCAGATGTCTAATCTGGGTATTTTGTGTACAAGTAAATGAGGTAGTATCTAGATGTGTGCATGCCTGACAGAAAAAAATGCTAGGCTATTATTCTGTTATCACCAATAAAAGTTATCCAAACTCTTAAAAATGGATGTTAGCTAAAAGTGAAAACATTTAAGTATATCTGTGCACCTAATCACACTATCTAAGTTACATACCAAGAGTACTCTGCAAGTGGAAAGTCTTTCAGGGATAATGCCTAACTACAGTTATAAGTAAAAATGAATATATTATATCTCATATAAAATTAATATGTATAAGACATATGGTGCATTTTAAAAAAAACATATAAAATTCCATAAGCAATAACTGGTACTAAATAAATGATACTAAACAAATGACCCGGGTCAGTGAGTATATAAAATAATTTTTCAAAGAAACTCCAGAAAAGCTCCAATTATAAAGAAATAATGAAATGCTAAATCACTGTAATTATTATTATTATTATTGGTTATTTGTAGAGCGCCAACAGATTCCGCAGCGCTAATTGTAATTCGCTAAAGCATGTTATTTCATTAGTAGTGACACAGCAGACTTGTGTGTGTTTATCCCCTGCAAAAGAAAACTTCTGCTGACCCAATCAACAGCAATAGTTACACTTTACAAATACACCCAAAGTCACCAGCGCTATCGATAGTCCTTCAATAGGAAATGTGTGTTCTGAAGTCAAGTGCCGCTTCTCAAATAGTGATATATCCTGGTCACCGTGGATGAAATCTAAAAAGAAGCAGAAAAAGTGCAGCTTTGACTCAAGTAAAAATGTATTGACACTATACACTTGACCACACCATATTTATCTACTCATTTATACAATAGTGCTCAGCATACCAAAGTAATTCCTAATACCACTTTATTCGCTATGTAACAAATTGAAAAATATATATTATAATCTGATGGAAACTCAAACACTTCTTATTTGTAGCATGCATCAATCATACATACACAGAAACTAAATTTCACTCCAGGCGTCCCTAGGGGAAAATAATCTCAGATGAGATAGATGAAAAGTCTCAGTTAGTCTGTAATCCAAGACCGGTAATAATCTGTATTACCAGAATTGAAGACAAAATGGTAAGGTCTTTGGAGAATGTCAACATGCAGTATTAATGTCCACTAGTACCATCCGCTTTTAATGTGTTAGCTTGTCAGTACTTTTCCACACTGAACAATAGTAGTATGCATGTGTTAGTCCCTTTCACTCTGGGCTGAATTCAAACACCTATAATACGTAATATCAGTGTCTCAGCTTGGTGTAACAGGTGGTAGTAAACATACACGTTGTTTAAAAGATATTGTGTATAATACTTGCAGTTATGTGCGTTTAACAGCTCCGGCATGCACACTTTCCAAAAGAAATTAAGCCATCCTTATCGTCAGGGTTGCTTCAGGAATCGTATACAACATGCATGCAAACAATCCTATGATGCGGTTCAGCCGTATGGATCAGTGATGCGTCCCGGCGAGAGAACAACAAGCTGGTAGAACAAGCAGGTACTGTAGTGAGTTGACGGCACCGGCAAACAACTCAAACTCTGATGCGCGTTTCGGGACTCCACCTTTTTTCAAGGAGAATTACTTTTGTGTGCTGAGTACTATTGTATATATGAGTTGGAGTATTTTGGCGATACTATACTAGTGCACCCACTAAGAAAGAAAAAGGAAATATCTTTTACTATTGATACAATCAGGTGCTGTTACATTATGTTTTGATTATATATATCTACTCACAAGATTAAATAAAAACAATGCCACATACAAACATTCTCCAGATTGATCAGAGGCTCACTGTGCTTTATTGGAACCGTCCTTGCTTGCAGCATTCCATTCCTCTCGGAAGGTAAAGATAAGGACACCACAATCCACGACTCACTACAGACCTGGCAATGACCTGACCGGAGGCAAACCTCAACGCATTACGGCAAATGTTTTCAAGAGAAATGGAATGCTGCTAGCAAGGACGGTTTGCTAGTGATAAAATGACATTCTTATGATTTAGAGAATTTCATTTTATCACTATGATGGCCCTTTAGACATTAGTTAGTACTGAACAATGAGAACCCTGTGTACGTCATAAGATAAACTTATTAAAGAGGAGAGTTGTCAATGGACTAGATTAATAGATGATCGTTAGGCTGCGGAGGGGTCTCATTGTTAAAGGTACAGTAAAGTAAAAGTTATTCTTCCATGATTCAGATTGAGCATGTACTTCTAAACATTTTCCAATTTACCTCTATTATCTAATTTGTTTCATTCTCTTGGTATCCATTGTTAAAAAGCATACCTAGGTAAGCTCAGGGGCAGCAAGTCACTACTGGGAGCTGGATGCTGATTGGAGGCTGCACATATATTGGTTCATCCAAAGTGATCAGCTAGCTCACAGTAGTGCATTGTTGCTCCTTCAACAAAAGACACTAAGAGAATGAAACACTTCCTATCAAATTTGAAATTGGCTTCTGTGCATTTTAAATTTGACCTAGTAAAAACATTTGTAAGACATAATTTCTATGCCAGACAAGACATTTTGGAGGGACAGCTACAATAATAATGCAAGTTTGTCCAACCTAAGGTCGAGGTGCCATAAAGCAACCACCTAATGCGTTTTATGTGGCTCCTCACCTTTTAAATAAGGTAGAGATTTATTTACCAATGTGATTTAATAATCCTATAGAAGCACTACAGGTACAAATCCCCAAATTCCAAAATCCAGAATTATACTTTTTTTTAATCTTAAAAGAATGATCTATCTGGGGGGGGGGGGGGTGGAGCCTACAGCTGTTGCAGAAGAACGTATATGTGAAGAGCTCCTGGTTCTTACTTGGATTTAACTATACTTTTCTCTTTAAAAAATATAACTTTTGTGCCTGGCACCTTAGTTAAAGTGTCCTGAAGTTACCCTAGAGGAGTCAGTGAGATAATATCGCATAGATGGATCTTCCTATGCTCTTCAGCGAGACCGCATGGAAGCTGACCGCATGGCAGTCAGGCCTACTTTGTGACTCAGTCAATCTATGTTGTCAAGGTTGCCGCACATATAAACCCCCCCCCCCCCCGGGATTTTATTGATTCTGGGTTAATAGCAGCATAAAATTGTTGCCCTCATTATATCTTTTCTAAGGAGGAACCGTCAACCGTCCTAAGGTGCTATATTAGTGAGGCTTTGGCGAAATGGAAGGCTTGAGTGGACCGGCTTCTGCATGATCATTTCCGGGAGTTGGAGAGGTAGCTGAGTGAGGTGATCCTTGGTGTGAGTCCTCAGAGTGGGTCCCATCGGGTTTCCGCCAACAATGATCGCAGCCTTGATAATTATGTGGCTGTGGGGGTAAGTTTGGGGGCTGTCCCCTTGGCTACGAATCAAATAGCAGTGAGCCCAGACGCTAACAAAAATATACTCACCCTAGAGCCCTTATTGGAGGCTCCTGAGATCTCTCAAGACTAGATCTACAAAGTGAAGCCCTCCATTTCTCAAATGCAGATCAGACCTGGTCTGGGAAATAATACGGCAGCTATCACTAGCGCATCTGAGGAATATGTTCCCACACGCAATTGCTGGGAGAGAGATGGATACATAGCAGAGAAACCGAATCAGGCTTTCTCTTCTGCATCAAAAGGCCCTGCAGCCTCGCGGTTTCTACACTTGAATTCCTGGAATGCCTATTACCACCGATCCCCAGCTCCAGCCGATGCCAGGTGCAGAACATGTAAAGTACCCACACCGTCTTTCAGCAAACAGAACCCGTTGGAAACCTGTCAACCATTACAATTTAGTTCATGGGGATGGCAACTTACTGACCCA
This sequence comes from Bombina bombina, assembly GCF_027579735.1. Lineage (NCBI taxonomy): Eukaryota > Metazoa > Chordata > Amphibia > Anura > Bombinatoridae > Bombina > Bombina bombina. The sequence continues at coordinate 190,648,892 of NC_069506.1, read as the reverse complement.
GGACTTAATATATTAGGCAATTTTTCACGAGCAGAACGACAAGGTGTGGGCTAGCTGAGATGGGAGATTAAACCCACCTAGTCCTGTATAACTTCACTGATCCTAAAGGTAATCTGTAATTTTGTCCCGTCTACCGATAGTGACCCTGAGAGCAATACAAGTGAAAAATGTCTTCTTATTAAATGTGTCCCCAACGCAAGGGCGATGTGGAGGCAGTTCAACAGTTTACTGCTATTATGAGGTCTTTGAGTCTGAGACTTATTCAGTGACTTACTACAATAATTTTGAATGTCATACACGTTTTATATACTAACCAGCTGAAACTTCTCAATGGCTTCTAGTTATCAATGTCTGTCGGACCTGATCAGGTCCGACAGACATCGCTGAATACAGCGAGCAATACACTTGCCGTATTCAGCATTGCAACGCCGCCCCCTGCAGACTCGCGGCCAAGGGGTGTCAATCAACCCAATCATACTGGATTGGGTTGAATTGCGGTGATGTCTGTCCGCCTGCTGAGAGCAGGCGGACAGGTTATGGACCAGCGGCCTTTGTGAACGCTGCTTCATAACTGCTGTTTCTGGCGAGCCTGCAGGCTCGCCAGAAACATGGGGCATCAAGCTCCATTCGGCGCTTGATACATATGCCCCTATGTCTCTATGTATTGTCGTGACTTAATGCTCTCTCTAATTTAATCTTGTGAGGGCTACCACTATTACAGGGTATTTTACCCTCAGTTTGGATTTTAGGTAATGCAACACCTATATTATCTTAGATGAGTAGGAACTCTACTAACAGGGCTGACTAGCACGTGCAGCTCAATATAGCTGTAAGGCCATCTATCGGCATTATTGCTGCTAATTTTAAACCACTCCTAAGTAAGCAGAGCTTTAACTTGGTATCCCTGAGGAATAATTTATACTGTAATACTGTGATCCAGATTCCAGGAGGCAGATATTTGTTTTTCTGCCAAAGGACCTTATGTGCGACATATATGTTGAGCGCAGTGTTTACTAACTGTTAAGTATTTATTCTGTTTATTATATTTGATATACCCTACCATATGTATTTACTTTTATCAGAAGCTGATGGTAACGACTCTGTACATATTATCAATGATGCGCTGTCTGCGGCCGAGATAGAGCATTTTAGTATTTGGCTTACAGTCCATCGCCATAACTAACTGGGATTAATTACTTACCGATAAGAATTCATACCACATTAAGATACCCAGCACTTTAGCTCCCTAGACTTGGAGTCTGACAATATAGACACAGGTTAGAAGCATATTCTTTCTTACTTATCTTGGTAAGCCACAATCACTGAATCTCTACCCTGTATTTACCGCTCTACACTATTACACCCTAGAGAGGTACCATTGTTTAACGCCTAACTAATCTACTGATGATAGTCATGACGGTTCCCCTATCACAACACTTTATCTAAATCTGCTATCTAATTGAGAGATCAATCGTGCTTATATATTTTGATAACTCCCCTCGCTGGTCCAAGAGTAACCTTTGAGTAAGTTGGGGTACAACTACTAAAATATAAAATGAGGTCCCACCTTTATAGGCTCTAGGTTTTATATATTCTTGACAAGTTTTACATTTGAGTTTTTTATACCTGATACTGTCCATTCAATTTTTCCCTTTTGAGCTCACTGTTCACTCATATAGGTGTAGTACACTCCAATGATGTTTATAGCTACGACTCCTGAGACCTACGGTTTCAACTCACATATATGCCACCTGTGCTGTTTGTATGTACTCTGATAGCGTATTATCATTACAAATGGACATATCTAGTTGCTATATTTCTTTATAACCTTTACAGGTTCTATGTTTTATATCCGAGTCATATGCACAAGATACTGTCCATGCAACAATTTTCCCCTTTTTGAGCTTATTGTTAACTCATATAGGTGTGATACATTGCAGCAATGTGTAAACTATGTGTATAACTAGTTTGAGGTCTACGGTTATCACTCGCATGTATGCCAACTCTGATGTTTGTATGTTCTCTGACTTGGTATTGTCATTGTAAATGGACATTTCTTATTTGTTATATTTATTTAAAACATTAATAAAAGATTTTAAAAAATAAATTAAAAAATGACTATCCTTTCCCAACCATAAAATAAAAATGTTCTCTGTCTGTGTCTTTAGCTTGTTGATTGTGTTCTAAAATGTAAATACAAGTCTATATTTATTTAAAACAACTTTTACCTTTCTGATTACAGTACTGTACTATCTTTCTAAGGGTACAAAAAACTACCTTTAGGTTACATGTATAAGCTGTATTATGACATGTAAATATTGCCCTAAATGACATAAGATATTGTTGTTTACACTTTGGACCCTAAAGCTCTCTGGGCTGGCGATATTATTAAAGAATACTCACTAGTACTTCTATTTCCCTGGGAATTATTTAAAAAGAGTCAGTCTAATCCAAAATAAACTTTCATGATTCAGAAAGGGCATGTCATTTTAAACAACTTACCGATTTTCTTTTATCTCCATTTTCTTTGTTCTCTTGGTATTCTTTGTTGAAAGCTAAACCTAGGAGGTTCATATGCTAATTTCTTAGTCCTTGAAGGCCTAATTTAAGTAAACTGGATGTGCAAATAAAACAAAAATTAAAATACAAAGTGTAATTGTTGTTTATTTTGTAAAATGGGCTGAACATGGGCGTTCCATGGGCGCATATGAAATTGTCTCTCTAATACCAGCGTAATTCTGTAAAGATTTTGACACTGCAGATCTCAGTTTTTTCATGCTAACTAAAAGATGACAAGCTTTTCTCAAAACACTCAAAATACTTAAACCCCTAATAGAAAAAAAACACACACATATGAAAATATAGGTGATTGTAAGATGCTATACAGATAAAGCAGCGTAATGTGATTTATATTGGCTGCAGGATTTCATTTTTAAAGTGCGCCCCCTTCTCACTGACAACTTTGCTTCACTTCAAGCTCCATTAATTTCAATAGGGACAGTCCCTTTTTTACGATAATTTTACCAGGGCAGCCCCTGCGAGGGTCGGTAAGAAAAACCACGCCTGAAATTGCATGGTTTAGATAATCGGGCCCCTAGTCCCATCTCCCCTGTTCCATGTTTTTTGTACCTGTACTATGTTTTAAAAACAGAAAAACAAATGCCCCAATAAAATAAAGGGGTGTCAATATGCATGACTCTCCATATCAGCACAATAAATCATACAATAATACATTTGCACACATACCCTCCAAGTTAAAAAACAAACAAAAAAACTAAAGTTTGGCCCTTTGTGTGAAAAGATTGGACACCCCTGTATTAATGAAATCCCAATGAGACCTAGAGCAGCTCATGATTATGAATATATCCAATACTGGGTATGGAGATAGTTTATCAAATTCCAGCTCTTTAAATGCCCCACCCTGTATTACTAAACATTCTAGAAACGCAAATGTCACATATTTGAGATGAAGATTCCTTTGCTTCATCACACACCCATCAAGGAGGGAGGACACTGGAGACGTCACGTATGGAGATATCTTATATGAAGAAGGGGCATTACAGACTAACAACTGCATAGTAGTCCCCATCAATGTGTTGCAGTCGTTGGCAGTCAAACGGTTAAAGACCTCATTAGGTTACTAAAAATAATTTCTCATTGTCTCTAATGGCTTTCTGTTTTAAAAAAATTATTCATTATAGGGATGTCAATCAGAATTTCCATGCAAACTGCCTATGTGACTTTTTTTGCAATTTGAATGTTAAAGGGTTAGATATCTTGTCACAATAGTACAAAAATAAAAGATAAATTATAATTATATATATATATATATATATATACACACACATGTAATAAAATAAACCTACTTTTTTGCAGAAACGAAGCTTCTAAATTCCTTTAAATTTACTTTTTAAATCGTATAAAGTTTAAACTAAATCAATTCTTGTTATATAGGCAAATGCAGAAATTAAAAAATATAGTGCAAGGTCTTACCTTCCCAGAGGCAGAACTTTTTTTCACTTTCTGTGTTATAAATGCTTTTGTGTAGCTCTATCTCATTGGTTTTCAAACTTGCCCTCAGGCCTCCCCAAAAGATCAGGTTTTCAGGATTACCTTGGGGTGAGAATAGGTAAAATAACCAGGTTTACTAATCATCTGATTATTTCACCTGTGCTCCAGTTCAGATATCCTTAAAATGTAGCCTGAGGACACATTTAAAAGATGTAGGGACCTACTAATAAACCATTTACTTAATTATTCACTGTTATATATATAAAACATCACTATAATGCTATACTGAGAAGAATGATCAAAGTAGTTTGGGGAGGACAGGCAGTCAGTCATCTGTTCATATACAAAAAAAATTGCCTTATCACAAAAAAATAGTTCATCACTTTCACTCAGTCAGTTGCCGGACAGTCAACTGGACACTCCTCGTCCTCGCGGCTCGCTCCTCTGATGACCTGACTGATACTGTGTGACAGTGAGAACGTGGCTCCTCTCGTCTACGTAGCAGCTCCGTCCTGCTGTACTGCTGTCTTCCCGTGCCAATGCGACAACGTCACTCAGCCGAGTCAGCCAAGACCAGCAGGCAGTGGCACGCCTCCCTGTGCTGATGCTGCTGAGCTGATTGGCTGTAGATTTAGCTCCATCATAGAGGCGGTTTTGAGAACCACCTCTATTGGAGCGTGTATGGTGCCCAGTGAGCCACCACTGGGTGGCGCTAGCTCATAGTGAGCTAAAAACAAGATTTCGGCATCCAGGTTTGCGCAATCAATGGAGGGCAGCAGAACGGCTTACTTCCTTCTTATTGTGCAACATGGATGCTGAATTTTTTTGGATTATAAATATACTGTGATGGTGAGCAGACAAAATATAAATAGTTACAAACATTCCCTTTCATGATGAAAAGCTAATACATTTTGTAACTATTTACATTATGTCTGCTTTATTGAAATATGTTCACTCCTTTAATCAAATAAATCAGTATAATAATATTGAATATACAGAATAAAAGAACATAGTTGTAGGAAGCCTTTTTTGGCACTGGTATTTTGATGTCCCCAGCTAGTGCCAAAATTGTGGACGTACCGGTGTTCTGTAATATTTGCTGACTGTGGCAGTGAGTGCATGCGTGCAAAGGGTATTTGCAAGTTTATTGTAGGTGTGGCCGTACGCATTACGTAGGTAGGAAAACGTAACAAGGTAGGAAAATATTACAGAACACCCTCTTCCTCCAGAACAAATTTGTTTTGTTTAGTATGTTACTATGTATCTGTATCTTACCACAAATCCCTGCCATTGTATACCTCTACTTTTGAACCCAGCACTATGGCATTTGCTGGCACTATAAAAAGAGATGCTGATGATAATAGTAATAATTGCACCTCAATAATTTATATTAATTGCTGCGTGAAAGAAACCTGAGTCTACTTGCATTATACAGTCACCAATACTTGCAACATCAGTCTTTATGTTTTACTTTAGTCTGCACAAAAATCCCTCTTAAAAAAAAAACGAAAAAAATTGTGATATTGTTTAAATGTATTTATTTTTAATATATATTTCATCACATTTTCCCGTTATACTGTGTATATAATTTGAGATGTTTTGTTTAGTAATCCCAACATGTTTTTTTTCTAACGGATTAGATGGTTTAAAGGGATATTAAAAGCCTCTTGCTTTTGTGTAAAATTGTGCTTTGTCTCCAACTTCTTTGAGAAGCCAAAAAGCAGAATGCCAAAACCAGCTATTTGATTTGCAGCACTTATAGGTTACAGAGTTTGTTGGTTTGGCTTTAGGGAGCGTGGGACAAGCACAATCTGAAAAAAACGTGTTTAATATTTTTGTAAATAAAAGCAAGAAAAAATAATTATTCAAACTACAATGTTTAACACCTGAATTCTGATGTATTGGAATAGGGGGCAACACTTATATTACTTATTTGCAGTGGTCCCATCAGCATTTCTCCTTCCTGACTGTATACTATCAGCTGTTGCCGCTACATATGCGAGTTCAGTGATTTAGTAGACGAGAGCAGCTGTTACATTCTGTGCAACTAGCAATGTCGAAATCATGCAATAAATCCCAGCCAGCAGCTTGTCAGACAATGCAGTTAATTTATAAATAATATCTCCTAATGGATAATAATTTCTCATTAAAGGAACATAGAAATCTGTGTATTCCCTTGTCACATTTAATAAAGTGCAATTTAATGGGGGGGGGGGGGTTCTGTGCTTGATTATACTAAATTTGTTTCCTTATCAGCAAATAACCAAAACAGCAGCATTAGATTTTTTTATTTCCTACTATTTTTGAACTGTTTAAACAGCTTTTAATCAAACAGACAGAAATGTATTTTAGATATTTAATTAATAGAACTTCTTAACCATTATACAACATTCAAGCTGCCTATGATCTTTATTCACCTAGTAAATATATAATCATTTAAATGTTTACTTTATATTATTGCTCCCAATACAAGATTATAACCTACCCCAGGAATAGTTCATAGCTCTACTTTTTTTCCAAGATCTCTGCTGACTCATCAGTAATATTCATTTTCTCCTGATGTTAAACCATCCTAAAAAATGTAGGATGATGTCATTTTGCTCTTGTTTCTACAGAATTCCATCTATTGTCTTTCTGAATTACAACATACTCATAAAAATGTGCGTGTGTATATTTAAAAATAGACTTCTTTTAAGCTCTCATGATTCATATAGAGCATGTCATTTTAGGACACATAAAATCACTTCTATTATCAAATGTACTTTGTTCTATTATCATCCTTTGATGAAAAATATATTGTATGTACATTTCCTCTGCATCAGCAATGCATGACTGGGAACTAGCTGGTGATTGGTGACTACACATATTTGCCTCTTGTCATTGGTTCACCAGACGTGTTCAGCTAGCTCCCAGTACTGCATTCCTTGAACTGTCCTTTATTATGTGTTTATCTCTTTGCAGGTGTTATACACATAGGTATATTCAAGCAATAGTGCAATAATAAAATGCTCTAACATATTAGAGCATCTTTGTGTTAAAATTTGATGTCCCTTTAATTCAATGTATATCTATCCCTATCGATCTATCACATATATATTTCTACAAAGCTACAAAGCTACCAGAAATACAGTGTTTGGGTCAGAACGTAGGAGTTAAAGGGACAATAAGCATCTTATAATTTTAATACTTCCAATAGATTAACATATAACAGATTAATTTGCTTTCTGCAAATGTTGTTCAATGAATAAATTCCTCCCACCTTTTTCCTTATTTGGAAGAGTGAATCTGGACCTGAGTTTGGAGACATCTGGACTTGCCACTGCAGATCTCCTATCTACCTAAATTTGAGAGTGACTGTCCCTAAATCTGAGCACTGTCCCTCTGAGTCAGCCATATGTCCCGATCTGCAGGATTTTCCTTAGCCCCACCCATGGACTATCCTGACACGCCCAGAAAGTGCTCACACACACTGACTAAACAGACACACCCACAACTCTGACCCTCCTGACACAGCCCCACCAACAAAACAGGGACGGGGCCCCCTCGACCTCGTGGGTCCCGGATACAAAGGAACAAATGCTGGGAGATATGCCACTGTCATTGGGCTCCATTTATTAAGCAGCGAATGCTTCTTCGGAGCCCCATCGTTTCAGGTCCGCCTGAAACAGAAGTTAAGAAGCAGCGGTCGTAAGATCCAATCTAATCAGATCACGATGATTGACAGCCCCTGCAAATGCTTGTGCAATGTTAAATGCTGTCGGCATTTAGCCAGGTCGAGAGGATATGGTTTGCTACAGCGAATCATGTCCGCTTGACTGTTGTTAAATCTACCCTATTGTGTTAACAATATCTCCATTGTTTAGGTTTAGCAGAAAAGATCAGATAGCAAACTACAAATTAGGTAGAGATATGTGGCAAGGTTAGGCTGGTGAAGACTGCCATGCACTCTTTCAGTTTTCAGGACTGGAAAACCCATAATCTTCAGACCTAAATTATAGGAAAATGGGGCAAAGTAAATAATAAAAGTATATTGCAAAGTTCTATAATATACAAAAGACAAGCGCATCCACAACTCATGATATCAGATTTATTATAACACTTCAAGCATAACACGATATGCATTTACTAAAAGTTAATCTTAATGTGACCAGTTAACATCAAGCAATGGTGCAAAGTACCATGTACCGCCACCTCAATTCCGTAGCCGCAGGGCCGTCTTTAACACAGGGCAAAAGGGGCACCAGCCCAGGGCCCAAGAGTACTTAAAAAAAAAAAAAATTTTTTTTTTATGGTTCATACCAGTCTGCTAATATGACATGGGGAACACACACATTCAGTCATAATACTGTCACAGTCAAAAGTACTCTGCTTATATATTTTATTTTTAAAAACTGTGCCAGGCTGTGTCTGTGTCAAGAGACATGCCAAGCTATTGCCATATGCTGTTATAGATGTGCACTGTGCAGCACTGAATGCAAAGCCCTTACTCGGCATTCAGCCATTCCCACTGCATCAGAAAAGGTCCTACTGGGGTTACCACGGTTACCAGTTAACTGCTCTGGTGGTGGGGATTGTTTCTGGGTAGGGCTGACTGTAGGCGCATGCAGCAGAAAGCTGGAGCGGAAGGTATGTGAGGATTTGAGCATCTGTGCAGCTGCATACACTGCTCTCTTCAGTCTTGAGGCTGTATGACACATCTCACACTGTATCCATGAAGCCTTGGGCAGACAGCATCCAGTCTGCTGGTCCCCTTAGCCCTGCTCTTTCTGCTGTGGCCCTAAGATCAACTAACTGAAGTTTGTTAGGGAAACAGTGCTTTGTAGAAAGGTGTCAGTGGGAATAATAAGTGAGTGCACACACGCCCCTCCCCATGCAGCATTGTCTAGTGCAGGGTGAGAGGGAACTTGTTCCTAGCAAAGAAGTGACATGTGCTGCTGTGGCTGATGTATAGTGTCATGCTGATACTTCACACATTAATGTAAGGTTTATTTTTTATAGTTTTTGTTTTCTCACTGTCTCAGATTTTACAGCTTCCCATAGCAGTTCTGCTGTTCCAGTCAGTAAACTTATATTTGTCTGCACCTCCATGCTTCCTCCTCAGTCTTTAACTTGCTTTGCTCCTGTTGGCTGCTCTAAATCTCTTTAACCAGCTAACCTCACACCAGAATCACATTCAAAAGAATATTAAATAAATCCACAGTGGAGGAATGTATATATTTATTTACTTATTAATACTGCTTAGGTCCAGTTTCACATATTGCAATTTATTTCATTTTTATTTAAATGATTAGCCCAGCAGTGGATGATCCACTGCTGGGCTAATAATTTTGAAAACAATTATAAAATAAATTGATTTAGTTGTTTTTTGGGATGTTGGGGTGGAGAGCAAAATTGCATGGGGTGGGGGCCCAAGAATTTTTTTGCCCAGGGTCCAGTCAATATTAAAGACGGCCCTGCGTAGCCGGTTTGTCTCTGTGTGTGGTAGCTGGGCTTTCTAGCTCTCAGATCACCGCCAATGTCCACTGGTCACAGCTGCAAAAAACAGAAAATAGTAAACCAGTGCAATAACCGTTATTATTACACTGAAAAGGAAAAGCATGTTTCACTTCCTGGTAGGGTCCCCTCTATAGGTTAGATAAAATTGTGTGTAACCCTGCGCAGGATTTTCTAAAATACCAATATGCCAGTAGGTAATGGAGAACCCCTGTCTCCACAAGTGAAATAGAAAAAATAAAAATAACTACCTTAAAAAAGATAAGAAATTTTAAAACCTCTGGCGCTACAAAAAAAGTTTTTTGTTGCTAAAATTGGAAAATAGAAAAAATGGATGAATGTGATATGACCTACTTGGTTAAAAAACAAAAATTAAAATATCCTTTGGTCTTAGTGACAACTTAAGCAACGTATGCTTTGTGTGCAAAAAATATGTTTTTATTACATAGAATAAATGGACAAAATAAGAATGAAAATAAAAAATATAAAAAATATGTATATGCAGATAAAAAAAATATATAGCTGATCAGCTAGTACAATTAAAAATGAATAAGTGCAGTACCAAAAAATAATAAAAATAAAATAAACACAACAGAAATATACAATAGGACTTGATCCAAAGAGAGTTCATAAGCCTTCAAGGGTTAATATGGATTAGATCCAGATCGGAACGAAATCAGAGACTCCTTCAACAGCTGAGAATGTCGAGTGCCAATTGTAGCTGGAAGGGAGCTGAAATGACAATGAATCCAAATCAAAAGAACAGCAGAGAACCAAAATTGAGGTGTTCAATTTTACTTACACCGTGTTTTGGTCTCTGCAGCAGCGGTCAGACAACAGTGGAAGCGGATGTTTCTTTAATATAAAAGCCGATGTCGAATAACTGCTCCACTCAGGGATTCTCACAGTATCGAAGCCGGTCTGTAATGACTACGTCACGTAAGGTCAGAGTGGGCGGAGCAACGCGTTTCAGCCCGTTCAGGGCCTTTGTCCCCTCTATATACAGGACCTGTAATTATCACAAGACAATGCAGTGGCCTAATGGTAAAATATTGCAATACACCCTATAATCTTACATTATATGTTCTGTACAACTGGGTGGCCAGTACAGCCAACGAGAGACTGTACTAAGGGCTGGCACTAATCATTGTATGTCTGTTATGACATCGCCAAGACAAGGGGAGCTTTAGTAACCCGTACCTACAGGTGCCAGCAGTGTAAATCCTGGACTCCAAGACTCATAAAGATGTCACAGCTGTCCTGCATTTTGCACAATGTATTAGATTGGGAGACCTGTCCCATTGTCCACACTTTTTCTTAACCAGTGATGACCTAGTCCTGCACAGAAGTGATCATACTCTGTACTTAACGTAGTCATTCACTAGATCACCCAGATTCTGTTCAGTGATCAAGAGCATAGATTGGTCAGGCTCCGCCCACAGATCATTAAGACTCTACCCTGAGCCTCCCAGTCCTATGATCTGAGGGACTCAATCTTGGGAGATTAAGGATAGATGCACTATAGCGCTGCTACAGCTGAACTCTTTACCCCCAGGTCAACCCTGGGTGAAATGTGTAGCAGAGTCTGTATTATGTATTCTGCACAATTGGTAATGATCACTGTGTGCAACCTAATAACAGGTTCACAAGTTATGAACTAAGAACATTGTCCACTACAGTATATTGTACCCAGATCTCATTTCCTTTTAGAACATTGTCCACTACAGTATATTGTGCCCACATTTCATTTCCTGTTGATCAAATAATAGAACAGTTTATTTGTTGTTATTTTCATATAAAACTCAGTCCTCTTCTACACTTCTCTTTAGCATATCAACAATGTTCTCAACTTTGTGGTGTGTACTCGTAAAGCAATTTGCTGTCTCTATAAGCAGCATGATGTCACACACTTCCTTATTGTCTGAACTCAGTGACCTGAGTGTTTTGTACTTTCTCTAACAATGTAAACTAAAGAGCTGTGTACTTAGTGTTATCACAGTTATTCTCCAGTTGGCTCCTACTTTCTCACTTTTGCTATGTGTAAAATTAATCACATCTCCCCTGCTCATTGGCCCAAAACAATATATTTCATTAATATTCTTTAAAGTCATTTTTCGTATACATTCATAGTTAATATCAGCAAGCATTGGATTGAAAAATATATGCACACAGAAAATAGGTTTACGTATATATATATATACACACACATATATATATATATATATATATATATATATACACACACACACATATATATAAATATATATATATACACATATACATACATACACACACTGTAATAGTAACACTATTATAGTAGTAATAATTAAGTAATGGACTGAAAAATATCTGCACATAGAAAATGTTTCAAAAACATGTCACTTTAGTGAAGAATTTTAAACTTATCTTTTTTTTTAATCTAAACACACATTTTTCAAATTACTTGCATGACATCAAACATACGAACCTAAAATGTTGTCAAAATGAAGCCTCATAAACTTTTAAATCCGTTTTTTAGTTTTAGTGTAGAACGTCATGTAATCCAGCCCTCTTTTTTAGCCTCTACGTGTATGCGACAAATAACCAATCGTTTGCTCTTCTTTCGCATATAATTATGTAGTCAATCGCATGCGCAAAAATCAGTGACCAAATAGCGCATGCGCATTCTGTATTACTCACGCCGCAATTTCCAGGACATCGTATGGAACAACGCATGCGCATTGTAAATATCAATCAATGCGATAGTCTATCCAGACTTTCTACGCATAACCTTTCTAAAAAAAAAATCCCTCCCGTCCTGATCTTAATTGCAGGGAACGATGCATGTTTGAAACTTCAACAACTAACATATCAAATCTGTTATTTGGTGGATCGAGTTGTTGAAGTTCAAACAGCATCCTTTATATGGTAATCCTTTATATATAACATCCTTTGTATATATTATAAAGATATCCGTTCTTATATGATTATCCTCAATAGAGATAGATTTTTAACAGTTTATTTACAAAAATCCAAACTCTGTTTTCGATAATATATATTTAAAATGGAGCCATTTGATGAGAATATATTATTAAAAATATTGTCAATGACAATAATTGATACTTTGTAATGATGCTCGTTATAACTAGGGAGATTCTGCAATACTTACCTATCAATGCGCTGACGGATCTTCATATGTGAGATTGATAGATCAGGTAGAGAAAAGAGGTTTAGTAAGGGCGCTAATAGCTAAAGATACTATGTGGATTTATTAAGTGTATTTATGTGATAAGAGTTTAAAGTGTCAAAAAATGTGTAAAAAACATACAGTTAATTTATGTGTAAAATACAGTTTATTTGGTTACAATATGATTAAAGAACTTATAGAGACGTCTCTAGTACAAATCAATAAAATTTAAAAACAGACAAAAATACAGAAAAAATAAATCAATAAAAGATAAGATAAAAAGCAAGTAGTACTATTAGAGAATATTCGTATGCTACTTTTTATGTTGGTCACTCAGAAATATCACATGTAATGTGACTAGGCAGTTTGCCAAACTTTCCGTGAGTATTTTAAAGTTCATAAAATTTCTTACATACTTTCATTTAAAATTCGTTTACCAACTGGATAAAAACTTTGAAAGAAGATGGAGCTTAAAGCAGAGCTGTGCATAAAAAATGTTTGTATAGAGTTGTATCTTTCTGTCAAAATATACCAGACCTTTGTATTAGTTTCAAAGCAAACTTTCAGGGATAATTATCATGTCCATATATATGAACCAAGAGAGATGTCCCATAAACTTATTTTGCTAATGGTTTGAGATTGCAGTTTGCGACTCCCATACAAATTGTACCTTATCGTATACGTGAGCTATAGCAGGGTATCCTGTGCATCCTGCAGCTCGGTTCCTCCGATAGTGTCCTCGTGTTGCTGGCGTCTGACGTCACATCCAATGTGTGGGGGCCCGCCTTGCGTCCGCCAATCAATGCTTAGCCAGTTTCAGGATACCTTTTTGCATCCGATACAAGGTGTACAATTTTCTTCTTATTTCTGATACTTGCTTGTACCGGTCAGCAGAGATGTGTTTGAATGAAAGAAATTTTCCTGCACTTAGTGCTTTTAAGCACGCAGGTTCCGATGATATATAATTTCAATGTCTTTTGTTGACAATCAACCCGGGTTGGTTCATTCAGTTCAAACGATAGTGGAGTCAAGGATACAGTCTTTAGCTTCTACGCGTTTCACTCCCTCTAAGATTCTTGATAAAGCTCCTAGAGGGAGTGAAACGCGTAGAAGCTAAAGACTGTATCCTTGACTCCACTATCGTTTGAACTGAATGAACCAACCCGGGTTGATTGTCAACAAAAGACATTGAAATTATATATCATCGGAACCTGCGTGCTTAAAAGCACTAAGTGCAGGAAAATTTCTTTCATTCAAACACATCTCTGCTGACCGGTACAAGCAAGTATCAGAAATAAGAAGAAAATTGTACACCTTGTATCGGATGCAAAAAGGTATCCTGAAACTGGCTAAGCATTGATTGGCGGACGCAAGGCGGGCCCCCACACATTGGATGTGACGTCAGACGCCAGCAACACGAGGACACTATCGGAGGAACCGAGCTGCAGGATGCACAGGATACCCTGCTATAGCTCACGTATACGATAAGGTACAATTTGTATGGGAGTCGCAAACTGCAATCTCAAACCATTAGCAAAATAAGTTTATGGGACATCTCTCTTGGTTCATATATATGGACATGATAATTATCCCTGAAAGTTTGCTTTGAAACTAATACAAAGGTCTGGTATATTTTGACAGAAAGATACAACTCTATACAAACATTTTTTATGCACAGCTCTGCTTTAAGCTCCATCTTCTTTCAAAGTTTTTATCCAGTTGGTAAACGAATTTTAAATGAAAGTATGTAAGAAATTTTATGAACTTTAAAATACTCACGGAAAGTTTGGCAAACTGCCTAGTCACATTACATGTGATATTTCTGAGTGACCAACATAAAAAGTAGCATACGAATATTCTCTAATAGTACTACTTGCTTTTTATCTTATCTTTTATTGATTTATTTTTTCTGTATTTTTGTCTGTTTTTAAATTTTATTGATTTGTACTAGAGACGTCTCTATAAGTTCTTTAATCATATTGTAACCAAATAAACTGTATTTTACACATAAATTAACTGTATGTTTTTTACACATTTTTTGACACTTTAAACTCTTATCACATAAATACACTTAATAAATCCACATAGTATCTTTAGCTATTAGCGCCCTTACTAAACCTCTTTTCTCTACACATTACTTTTAGATTGAAGGATCTAAAAACACTGTAAGGAGTTTGATACTTTATTCCACCAGCGCACTATTTACCCACACTTTTGCACTTGATAGATCAGGTCTTCTGTGTCTGAGCCGGTCTGGAAGTTACTGACGTAGATGATGACGTTGCGCAATCGAAACTACGGTCGCCATCTTCAAACTGCGGTTTGCAAAACGGATTGGCTAGGAGCATCTGCTACCCACGGAGTGGGTTTGGAAAGATACAGTTTTTTTAAAACGGATTACAGCGGTAAGGTAGGAAAGCGAAAAAGACATGCTATGGAAAAATATGTTAGAAAACGTTTAAAAAAAAAGAGGAAACTTTAACTTAGTGTTCCTTTAATGCCCACTTGCTAACTGTCCCAATTTAGCCAAGACAGTTACTGATTTTAATTAGGAGCAGCTGTTTCAAAGAACATAGCATCAGGTCCCAATGCACAGTGATGAACTTGCTGCTTGCCAGGGCTTTGCATGTAAAGTAAATGTGATGCAGCGCACAAATATTAATGCTATGCTGCATTAGCTGCTTGAGAACAATAAAGCTTCTATTTTTGCAACCTTTTGCAAGATTGTGCAAAAGATAATGCCCCTGCGCTATTGATTGCACTCCACTTGTAATCTGATAATGTGAAAAAACATTTTATCTTATCTAGTAAAAAGGTATATATATATATATATAGTTAGTTTTTAAAAAATGTTTTTTTTTTATTACATCCAGCTACAATTTCATCAGTTATATAGTAAATAAAGAATAATAATAAAATAAAAATAATAATAATATATGGGATTTGTAAGACTTTTGTACCAAACGATCCTAAACTAAGAAGTAATGAAAAGAACCGTATTTTAACTTTATTAATTTTTGTAAATATAATAATAAACTGACAAGTGTCTGGAACCTTTACACAACTGTTACCTTATGGCCTATAAACCACACTGAGATATAAAATGTACTTATATTTGTAACATACAAATGTAAAGTAAGTGAGTCAATTTAAGACTTGCAGGCCCATTTATCAAGCTCCGTATGGAGCTTGAAGGGCCGTGTTTCTGGCGAGTCTTCAGACTCGCCAGAAACACAAGTTATGAAGCAGCGGTCTAAAGACCGCTGCTTCATAACCCTGTCCGCCTGCTCTGAGCAGGCGGACAGGAACCGCCGGAAATCAACCCGATCGAATACGATCGGGTTGATTGACAGCTCCCTGCTGGCGGCCGATTGGCCGCGAGTCAGCAGGGGGCGGCGTTGCACCAGCAGCTCTTGTGAGCTGCTGGTGCAATGTTAAATGTGGAGAGCGTATTGCTCTCCGCATTTAGCGAGGTCTTGCGGACCTGATCCGCAGTGTCGGATCAGGTCCGCAAGCCCTTTGATAAATGGGCCCCTTAGAATGTAAGTGCAGAGACAGATAGGCTTGGAGCATCTTAAAGAAATAGTCAAGTCAAAATTAAACTTTCATGATTCAGACAGAGCATGCAATTTTAAGCAACTTTCTAATTGACTGCTATTATCAATTTTTCTCTGTTCTCTTGGTATCTTTATTAAGAGCCTGCCCATTTTTGGTTCAGAACCTGGGTAGCGCTTTCTGATTGGATGGCTACATTTTAGACACCAATCAGTAAGTGCTACCATGGTGCTGAAACAAAAATGGGCTGGCTTCTAAACTTACATTCCAGCTTTTTTTAAATAACGATAACAAGAGAAGAAAGACAAATAGATAATAGAAGTAAATTAGAAAGTTGCTTAAATGTGCATGCTCTATCTGAATCATGAGAGTTTCATTTTGACTAGACTACCCCTTTAAGGGTTATGGCCTGTAGGGAAAGGAAAGAGTGTTTTTTTGCAACTATGTTGCCGTTTAGGGGGTCCTTTCATAAGCTGGAACTGTACCAGGCCTGATCCTCTTCTCCTCTGGAAGAACTGCCAGTTACCCTCCCTCCCTGATGTAAAGGACGGTGGTGTCATGAGTATTTAGGGCTTCCATAGGATTGCTATTATATTTTACCACAGCTTAGACAAGGTTACCTAGTCTTTGTAAGCATGTGGTCTTTAAGATTTGGCTCCCCCTAGATCCATGAGCCAGGTTAAAACACCAGGTGATGTCTGGGGCCCCCTAAGGGTTGGAGTACCTACTACACTAGCAGCAGGAGGGTGCAGAATTTGATGATGTCACATATATTGAGGGCCAGGCTTCTGGGAAGAGGCAGATACTGCAGGTGGGGGCCTAGAGTGCCCTTCCCTCCTTTACAGTAGGTCATGAGAACTCAGGAAACCTCATTGCTTCTGTTTGGGCAGAGCGTGCTCCTAGAAGCCTGCAGTAGGGCCACTGACCTCTAATAGTTATGGACTCAATTGCTGCCATCCTAAGTTTAATCGGTTATGACATGGTCTTTTCTTCCAATGTGGTGTCTTTGTGTTTTTTTACTTATGGTTGGTAAGTTTATGGGTTTGTGTTAAGGAGTGGGAGGTACTTTACTCTGGGAGTAACCACACTAGGCCTATAATCTCTTAAAAGAAGCATATATAAGAGGACAGAACAAGAACCACAAGGAAAGATAGGAATCACAAAGAATACATTTTCCCCAGACTTCCCCTTCTCTGGGAACTACTGACCATAACAGATTTGGTCTACAAGAATATTTTAATGGTCACTTGTTCTCAGGGTCGGCTCCAAGGGGGGGCATTGGGGGACAATGCCCACCCAAATGGAATGCTGTGCCCCCTCAAAAAATATTGATATGATCATACGCTTTAAAAATAAATAAAATAATGAATTGTTATTTAATGCTGCATGCTGAGGGCGGAGTTAGCTGCCAAACTGTGAGGTTGCATCACACATCTGAAAGGAGCTCCGTGTACTTACCTCTTATTTGGAATTGGAAGTTAGAGACTTTTTGGACTTGTCTTTAACCCTATTAATTTTACCTCACTATCGTGAGTTACTCATTTTCTTAAACAATAGACCATGATAAGAATATGATTGTATCATATAAATATAAGTCAATAAATAGCTACCGGCTTCTATCAATGCCTCAAAAGTGCACTGTGATCTTATGCCGGGCCTAAGATCACAGTGCACTTTTGAGGCGTTGATAGAAGCCGGTAGCCATTTATAGACTTATATTTATATGATATAATCATATTCTTATAGGTTCACAGTACATAGGTTGTATTAGGTAGCCTCATATCTGTTAGTTATTGCAAAACAGGTATAGCTAAATCTAATCTACAAAATTACCAGTACCTGAAAACCTAGTATCCTCACTGCTATTGCAAACAAAGGGGTTAATTCCTTTATGGGGTGCATGGCTATTTAGGGGACATCATTGAGATTTGAGAATGAGCTTAAGAGTTTTGGATCATGGTGATTAAGGGGTTAATTGTTTTTAAGGAGCTATTGCACTGGGGGTCTCAAGTTAATGGCTCTGTTTTAGTGCACTGCATAGGATTTAGACCTTTACATAGTGATTTCGCACATATTCTCCAAATGTTAATAGTGGGGGATAAGCCAGCCAGAAGCTACACTTTCCTGCAGAATATGTAGGTCTGCTCTTATGTTGACTCTCATACATGCTTTGTAAATGCGTGTCCCCTCGTGAAAAAAAATGCCCCCCCATTTAATTTGTTCTGGAGCCGACCCTGCTTGTTCTAGACTGAAAACATGACCTAACCTATTTAAACAATTAGCAGAAAAGACAGACACTCTTAAAAAGCTTTACGCATAATTAAAAATGTTTTAAATAATATCTCGATCAGCTATAATCCCTTAAATAACATTTAAACTAGCATACACATTTATACACACACACATAATAGTGCGAACATCCAGGTACAAATACGTAATCCCAAAATCCAGAATTATTACAAAATGCAAGCTTTTTTTATTCATATATATATATATATATATATATATATATATATATATTTTTTTTTTAATTAAAACTAAAAATTACCATTTTCCCCTCAAGTGACTCCTCTGCCTGTATCTTTGGAATGTTATTTTTGTGTTATAAAATGCAAATGCTAATCTATACCTTTCTGATTACAGTACTGTACTTTGTTTACAAAAGTATTAGTTATGATATAAAACTACCTCTAACTTACATGTATACGCTGTATAATGACATAAATATTGCCTAAATGACATGATATTGTTGTTTACACTTGGTCCCATTTCCTCTCCAAGCTGTCCCATTTTACAGATATATATTTTAAAATCCAAACTATTCTGAATTCAAAGCCTTTTCAGTGTATTTGTCTATCAGTCTGTATTTGGATTTGTGTTGAGGGTGACATGGTTTTTGGATTTGTGTATCTGTTGTTTTTGGGGCTTTTTGGGAAAATGCATCCTAATATTTTAAAGCTTTGCCATATAGAAACATGGTATTGGCCACTGTCTATTTAGCTATGCCATTTCAGAATTACCTTGGGTGAGAGCAGGTAAAATAACCATGTTCATTGATCAGCTGATTATTTCACCTGTGCTCTAGTTCAGATATCCTCAAAATCTGGCCTGTTGGGGAGGCCTGAGCACAGGTTTGAAAACCAATTAAAGGGATACTAAACCCAAATTTTTTCTTTCATGATTTTGATAGAGCATAACATTTTAAGCAACTTTCTAGTTTACTCCTATTATCAATTTTTCTTCGTTCTCTTGCTATCTTTATTTAAAAAGCAGGAATGTAATGCATAGGAGCCGGCCCATTTTTGGTTGAGAACCTAGGTTATGCTTGCTTATTGGTGGATAGATGTAAGCCTCCGATAAGCAAGCGCTATCCATGGTGCTGAACCTAAAATGGGCTGGCTGCTAAGATTTACATTCCTGCTTTTAAAATAAAGATAGCAAGAGAACGAAGAAAAATAGATATTAGGAATACATTAGAAAGTTGCTTAAAATGTCATGCTCTATCTGAATCATGAAAGTTTAATTTTGACTTGAGGGTCCCTTTAACTATGCCAAATGTAGTTCTATCAATATAATACAAGACTATTTTGGGATTATAGCTGCATTTCTGCAGCTAAAGGTATATGAATTCATGTTCAAAACAAATGTATAAATACATTTTGCACAGGTGCAATCTGCACCACACATATAATTTGAAGCTGAAAATAATTTGAATAATAATTTCACAAGCACATATGTATTTCACAGTAACAAAATAACATATATACACCGTGACCACACTATAGTCTGGCCATCCCTAGTACATGCATTCTATGCAATCTTCCTCTGTCACAAGCAGATCTCTATATAGGAGTAGGTGATACTGTAAACTGCACTGCATGATTTTAAAAGATAAACCTCCATTGAATTATCTAATAATATCATGGCCTAATCGGATATTATTCCTTCCTTCTCTCTTCCAGTCCTCCCCTCTACTGACCACTGATTGACCTTTTGCAATTTGGTACACTTTAAGGTTGCCATGACAACTATGACCCGGGCAGTGTTGACCTTGTAAATAAGGCAGCACTTGTATACACTAGTTTGTTCCGCACTATATATTCAATGAGTCTTTTATTTTTTTCTCAATCATTACTTTTGCACAGTTTAATCCATTGGCAAACCATTGTGTTACAGCCCTTTCTCGCAGCCAAAGGGTTAAAATCTCAGGAACAGGCACTTTAGCAGAAAGAAAAATAGTTACCAGGATGCAGAGGGGATGAATTTGGAGCACCACAAATGTTTCAGTTATGAAAACTGGGTCAGTTGGCAGCATGATCCTTGCTGGATGAGTGACACTTGGCAGCCACTTTATTCCTAAATACTTCACTCCAGGGCAGGTGTGTGAGCTGAATAATTTTTGGCTTTCGTTACAGACATTCTATTTTTGTAGTAATAGCGCCCTCTGCTGGTCTTTACAAATACTTATTTTTATGTTTCTTACTACAGAGATATTCTTATAAATATATTTGCAGCAGTATTTGACTTATTCGTTTATTATATAGTTACACTTTATGCTGCCTCAAATGAACTCACTATTATGCTGTGCAAAAGGTTGTACATTTTACTAATCAAATTCCATTCACAATTTTATGGAAATGAAAACAAGAAGCAGCCTCACTTTCTCCATCACTGATGAGTTTTTCACAGCCAAGTAGAAATTATAGACACACAGTGAAATAAAAATAAATAAATCATTCCCATATTTATATTTGATCGTTTTATCTTTGTTAAAAACAAGAAAATGGAGTTCTCCTCTACATATCTAATGATATTCAGAAAGCAAATTCAATGTCTAACGCCTAGATTTAGAGTTTTGTCGGTAACGACCCGCGTAGCTAACACATGCTTTTTTTCCCCCGCACCTTTTAAATACCGCTGGTATTTAGAGTTCACATAATGGCAGGGTTTTCAGTGCGTTAGGTTCCAAAAAGGGAGCGTAGAGCATAATTTAACGCCACTGCAACTCTAGATACCAGCGGTGCTTACGGACGCGGCCTGCTTCAAAAACGTGCTCGTGCACGATTCCCCCATAGGAAACAATGGGGCTGTTTGAGCTGAAAAAAAAACCTAACACCTGCAAAAAAGCCGCGTTCAGCTCTTAACACAGCCCCATTATTTCCTATGGGGAAACACTTCCTACGTCTGCACCTAACACTCTAACATGTACCCCGAGTCTAAACACCCCTAACCTTACACTTATTAACCCCTAATCTGCTGCCCCCTCTATCGCTGACACCTGCATATTTTTTTTAACCCCTAATCTGCCGCTCCGTAAACCGCCGCTACCTACATTATCCCTGTGTGCCCCATTATCTGCTGCCCCTAACACCGCCGATCCCTATATTATATTTATTAACCCCTAATCTGCCCCCCACAACGTCGCCTCCACCTGCCTACACTTATTAACCCCTAATCTGCTGAGCGGACCGCACCGCTACTATAATAAAGTTATTATCCCCTAATCCGCCTCACTCCCGCCTCAATAACCCTATAATAAATAGTATTAACCCCTAATCTGCCCTCCCTAACATCGCCGACACCTAACTTCAAGTATTAACCCCTAATCTGCCGATCGGAGCTCACCGCTACTCTAATTTTTTTAACCCCTAAAGCTAAGTCTAACCCTAACACTAACACCCCCCTAAGTTAAATATAATTTAAATCTAACGAAATAAATTAACTCTTATTAAATAAATTATTCCTATTTAAATCTAAATACTTACCTGTAAAATAAACCCTAATATAGCTACAATATAAATTATAATTATATTGTAGCTATTTTAGGATTAATATTTATTTTACAGGCAACTTTGTATTTACTTTAACCAGGAACAATAGCTATTAAATAGTTAAGAACTATTTAAAAACTACCTAGTTAAAATAATTACAAAATTACCTGTAAAATAAATCCTAACCTAAGTTACAATTAAACCTAACACTACACTAGCAATAAATTAATTAAATACAATACCTACAAATAACTACAATTAAATAAACTAACTAAAGTACAAAAAATAAAAAAGAACTAAGTTACAAAAAATAAAAAAATATTTACAAACATTAGAAAAATATTACAACAATTTTAAACTAATTACACCTACTCTAAGCCCCCTAATAAAATAACAAAGACCCCAAAATAAAAAAATGCCCTACCCTATTCTAAAATAAAAAAGTACAAAGCTCTTTTACCTTACCAGCCCTGAAAAGGGCCCTTTGCGGGGCATGCCCCAAAGAATTCAGCTCTTTTGCCTGTAAAAAAAAACATACAATACCCCCCCCACCAACATTACAACCCACCACCCACATACCCCTAATCTAATCCAAACCCCCCTTAAATAAACCTAACACTAAGCCCCTGAAGATCTTCCTACCTTGTCTTCACCTCACCGGGTCCCGATCTGTCCAGAAGAGGGTCCGAAGTCTTGATCCAAGCCCAAGCGGGGGGCTGAAGAGTGACGTCCATCCTCGGGCTGAAGTCTGGATCCAAGCGGCGGCTGAAGAACTCATCATCGGGCTGAAGTCGGAAGTCCATCATCGGGATGAAGTCTTCTATCAAGCCGCATCTTCAATCTTCTTTCTTCTGGAGCGGAGCTGAGCCATCTTCTTTCCAACCGACGCGGATCCAACCTCTTCAACCGACGCCTACTCGCCGAATGACGGTTCCTTTAAATGACATCATCCAAGATGGCGTCCCTCGAATTCCGATTGGCTGATAGGATTCTATCAGCCAATCGGAATTAAGGTAGGAATATTCTGATTGGCTGATGGAATCAGCCAATCAGAATCAAGTTCAATCCGATTGGCTGATCCAATCAGCCAATCAGATTGAGCTCGCATTCTATTGGCTGTTCTGATCAGCCAATAGAATGCAAGCTCAATCTGATTGGCTGATTGGATCAGCCAATCGGATTGAACTTGATTCTGATTGGCTGATTCCATCAGCCAATCGGAATTTTCCTACCTTAATTCCGATTGGCTGATAGAATCCTATCAGCCAATCGGAATTCGAGGGACGCCATCTTGGATGACGTCCCTTAAAGGAACCGTCATTCGTCGGGAAGTCGTCGGAAGAAGAAGATGGGTCCGCGGTGGAGGTCTTCAAGATGGAGCCGGTCGTCATCGGATGAAGATAGAAGATGCCGCTTGGATCAAGTTGGTTGCCGGTCCCGATCGCCTCTTCTTCCCGGATAGGATGAAGACTTCGGAGCCTCTTCTGGACCTCTTCAGCCGCCGGATTATGGATCGCCAGCCCCCGCTTGGGCTTGGATGAAGATTTTGGAGCCTGGAACGATCGGTGATACCTGGTATGGTGAAGATAAGGTAGGAAGATCTTCAGGGGCTTAGTGTTAGGTTTATTTAAGGGGGGTTTGGGTTAGATTAGGGGTATGTGGGTGGTGGGTTGTAATGTTGGGGGGGGTATTGTATGTTTTTTTTTACAGGCAAAAGAGCTGAATTCTTTGGGGCATGCCCCGCAAAGGGCCCTTTTAAGGGCTGGTAAGGTAAAAGAGCTTTGAACTTTTGTAATTTAGAATAGGGTAGGGCATTTTTTTATTTTGGGGGTCTTTGTTATTTTATTAGGGGGCTTAGAGTAAGTGTAATTAGTTTAAAATTGTTGCAATATTTTTCTAATGTTTGTAAATATTTTTTTATTTTTTGTAACTTAGTTCTTTTTTATTTTTTGTACTTTAGTTAGTTTATTTAATTGTATTTATTTGTAGATATTGTATTTAATTAATTTATTGATAGTGTAGTGTTAGGTTTAATTGTAGATAATTGTAGGTATTTTATTTAATTAATTTATTGATAGTGTAGTGTTAGGTTTAATTGTAACTAAGGTTAGGATTTATTTTACAGGTAATTTTGTAATTATTTTAACTATTTTAGCTATTAAATAGTTCTTAACTATTTAATAGCTATTGTACCTGGTTAAAATAAATACAAAGTTACCTGTAAAATAAATATAAATCCTAAAATAGCTATAATAGAATTATAATTTATATTGTAGCTATATTAGGGGTTATTTTACAGGTAAGTATTTAGCTTTAAATAGGAATAATTTATTTAATAAGAGTTCATTTATTTCGTTAGATTTAAATTATATTTAATTTAGGGGGTGTTAGGGTTAGGGTTAGACTTAGCTTTAGGGGTTAATCCATTTATTACAGTAGCGGCGAGATTCGGTCGTCAGATTAGGGGTTAATAATTGAAGTTAGGTGTCGGCGATGTTAGGGAGGGCAGATTAGGGGTTAATACTATTTATTATAGGGTTATTGAGGCGGGAGTGAGGCGGATTAGGGGTTAATAACTTTATTATAGTAGCGGTGTGGTCCGCTCGGCAGATTAGGGGTTAATAAGTGTAGGCAGGTGGAGGCGACGTTGAGGGGGGCAGATTAGGGGTTAATAAATATAATATAGGGGTTGGCGGTGTTAGGGGCAGCAGATTAGGGGTACATAAGTATAACGTAAGTGGCGGCGCTTTGCGGTCAGCAGGTTAGGGGTTAATAAATATAATATAGGGGTTGGCGGTGTTAGGGGCAGCAGATTAGGGGTACATAAGTATAACGTAGGTGGCGGTCGGCAGATTAGGGGTTAAAAAATGTAATTGAGTGGCGGCGATGTGGGGGGACCTCGGTTTAGGGGTACATAGGTAGTTTATGGGTGTTAGTGTACTTTAGAGCACAGTAGTTAAGAGCTTTATAAACCGGCATTAGCCCAGAAAGCTCTTAACTACTGACTTTTTTCTGCGGCTGGAGTTTTGTCGTTAGATTTCTAACGCTCACTTCAGACACGACTCTAAATACCAGCATTAGAAAGATTCCATTGAAAAGATAGGATACGCAAATGACGTAAGGGGATCTGCGGTATGGAAAAGTCGCGGCTGGAAAGTGAGCGTTAGACCCTTTAATGACTGACTCTAAATACCGGCGGTAGCCCAAAACCAGCGTTAGGAGCCTCTAACGCTGGTTTTGACGGCTACCGCCCAACTCTAAATCTAGGCCTTAGATAATTGAATAAACGCGTTCACATATTCCCCAATAGAAGTTAATGGAGCAAAAAGTGGAAAACACCTAACACCCTACTCGCGCGCAGACACATTGCATATTATCAAGTGCGCTAACCCGACATGAAAATATGAATATTTTACATTCCAATGCTTTTCACATAACATAATATGCTATGTATATATATATATAATGGTATTTTGGTACAATATCTATTTATACTTAATATTATTATGAGTGTATCTGTACTTTGTAATGTATTTTTAATGTCTTTTGTGCAACTTTTTAGTTTTGCGAAACAGTTAATCAGAGCTCTGATGACATGGTAATCAATCTAGCATAAATTGTGATTACGCTCAAGCGATCGTGTTTACTTTCAACTCTCAATACCAGCGGAAAGCCAGACGAGCGCAAACACCCGATATCGCTCGCATGCTCCACTTGTAATCTGGCCCTAAGTGTTTAACCCCCTGCAAAAGGGTTTAGGATGTAGTTAAATTTGTGTTGCTCCAGATGAGGCTGCATATGGTGAGCCAATCTGGAGCAGGAATACATGTGAATGTTCCATTCACTGGATGTATTTTCATGTGCTAAAAATGTTTGGTGTTCTAGAAGTGCAACTTTGACTATGTGTTTAATCATTTTAAAGGAGATAAACACACAGTAAAGTAAGGGTAAATTTATTTTTACACTAAAATGTCTCTTTAATGATTTATGTTGTGATGTCAATAAGATAAAAAGAATGCAGTGAACAGTTTGTAAATGCATTCCTCATGTTTACAAATTTAAAACAATTCCTGTGTCTGCCTTCAACAGGGCCTATAATCTCAAAGTTTGAATTGTTAGTGCTGATGTTGGCTCTATAGGAGTTAAAGACAAGATTTATTACTACTGAAAACTTAAATATTTGTTTTTCTTGTCTGGGGGGTTCCAAATGTGATAGCATGATGGAAGTCTAATTTCTTACACTCTCTAGAACCAGACAATCACTTAAATTTCTGGGTATCCACACATATTCTGAACATGTGATCTTTTTGATGAGTTCCTGTGGTATTATTTACCTAGCCAAGACTAACTGTAAAGTGAAAGATAAAATTAATGAACACACTCGAGGGAATAGTATTTTGGTACCTATTTCACATGGTGTATGATAGTGTTAAAAAACAAACATTCATTAGTATTGTCAGCTCTCCAAAACCAAATCCTAGACAACCAACAGGAGTCATGCAAAAAATCCTCACAACTTGCTATCGTGGGCTCCATCCAAGGTGAACCTAAACCAACCCTAATCCCTGTCATACATATTTTTGTTTTACAACTGAGCAGTGATTTTATCTTGTCAGTAGCAAATAAAGAAATAGTTTTGCACCCTGGCTCCTAGTGATACACGCAAGTAATGAGTTTACTCCCTTGGTTGAGAGCAACCATCAGGAAACTATTATTAACCTACCTAGACTGCCAGTTACACACATAGAGCATGTATTTTACTCCTCATGGGTGGCAGTAACACACACAGGGAGCATGTATTTTACTCCTCATGGGTGACAGTAACACACAGAGAGCATGTATTTTACTCCTCATGGGTAGCCGTAACGCACACAGTGAGCATGTATTTTACTCCTCATGGGTAGCAGTAACACACACAGAGAGCATGTATTTTACTCCTCATGGGTAGCCGTAACGCACACAGAGAGCATGTATTTTACTCCTCATGGGTAGCAGTAACACACACAGAGAGCATGTATCTTACTTCTCATGGGAAGCAGTAGCACACACAGAGAGCGTGTATTTTACTCCTTATGGGTAGCAGTAACACACACAGAGAGCATGTATTTTACTTCTCATGGGTAGCAGTAACACACACAGAGAGCATGTATTTTACTCCTCATGGGTGGCAGTAACACACACAGAGAGTATGTATTTTACTCCTCATGGGTGGCAGTAACACACACAGAGAACATGTATTTTACTCCTCATGGGTGACAGTAACACACACAGAGAGCATGTATTTTACTCCTCATGGGTAGCAGTAACGCACACAGAGGGCATGTATTTTACTCCTCATGGGTAGCAGTAACACACACAGAGAGCATGTATTTTACTCCTCATAGGTAGCAGTAGCACACACAGAGAGCGTGTATTTTACTCCTCATGGGTAGCAGTAACACACACAGAGAGTGTGTATTTTACTCCTCATGGGTAGAAGTAACACACACAGCGAGCATGTATTTTACTCCTCATGGGTGGCAGTAACACACACAGAGAGTGTGTATTTTACTTCTCATGGGTAGCAGTAACACACACAGAGAGCATGTATTTTACTCCTCATGGGTGGCAGTAACACACACAGAGAGCATGTATTTTAGTCCTCATGGGTAGCAGTAGCACACACAGAGAGCGTGTATTTTACTCCTCATGGGTAGCAGTAACACACACAGAGCATGTATTTTACTCCTCAGGGGTAGCAGTAGCACACACAGAGAGCATGTATTTTACTCCTCATGGGTAGCAGTAACACACACAGAGAACATGTATTTTACTCCTCATGGGCAGCAGTAACACACACAGAGAGCATGTATTTACTCCTCATGGCTAGCAGTAACACACACAGAGAGCATGTATTTTACTACTCATGGGTAGCAGTAACACACACAGAGAGCATGTATTTTACTCCTCATGGGTAGCAGTAACACACACAGAGAGCATGTATTTTACTCCTCATGGGTAGCAGTAGCACACACAGAGAGCGTGTATTTTTACTCCTCATGGGTAGCAGTAGCACACACAGAGAGCGTGTATTTTACGCCTCATGGGTAGCAGTAACACACACAGAGAGCATGTATTTTACTCCTCATGGGTAGCAGTAACACACACATGGATCATGTATTTTACTCCTCATGGGTAGCAGTAGCACACACAGAGAGCATGTATTTTACTCCTCATGGGTAGCAGTAACACACACACAGAGCATGTATTTTACTCCTCATGGGTAGCAGTAACACACACAGAGAGCATGTATTTTACTCCTCATGGGTAGCAGTGCACACACAGAGAGCATGTATTTTACTCCTCATGGGTAGCAGTAACACACACAGAGAGCGTGTATTTTACTCCTCATGGGTAGCAGTAACACACACAGAGAGCATATATTTTACTCCTCATGGGTAGCAGTAACACACACAGGGATCATATATTTTACTCCTCATGGGTGGCAGTAACACACACAGAGAGCATGTATTTTACTCCTCATGGGTGGTAGTAGCACACACAGAGGGCATCTATTTTACTCCTCATTTGTAGCAGTAGCACACACAGAGAGCGTGTATTTTACTCCTCATGGGTAGCAGTAACACACACAGAGAGCATGTATTTTACTCCTCATGGGTAGCAGTAACACCGTCGCCCGCTTGCTTGCTCTGCTGCAAAGTGTCCCTGGAATTTTTTTTGAAATGTTGTCAACTATGAGAGAGCATGTATTTTACTCCTCATGGGTAACAGTAGCACACATAGAGAGTTTATTTTACTCATCATGGGTAGCAGTAACACACACAGGGAGTATGTATTTTACTCCTCATTTGTAGCAGTAACACATAGAGAGCATGTATTTTACTCCTCATGGGTAGCAGTAACACACACAGGGAGTATGTATTTTACTCCTCATGGGTAGCAGTAACACACACAGAGAGCATGTATTTTACACCTCATGGGTAGCAGTAACAAACACAGAGAGCATTTATTTTACTCCTCATGGGTAGCAGTAGCACACTCAGAGAGCGTGTATTTTACTCCTAATGGGTAGCAGTAGCACACACAGAGAGCATGTATTTTACTCCTCATGGGTAGCAGTAGCACACACAGAGAGTGTGCATTTTACTCCTCATGGGTAGCAGTAACACACACAGAGAGCATGTATTTTACTCCTCATGGGTAGCAGTAGCACACACAGAGAGTGTGTATTTTACTCCTCATGGGTAGCAGTAACACACACAGAGAGCATGTATTTTACTCCTCATGGGTAGCAGTAACACACACAGAGAGCATGTATTTTACTCCCCATGGGTAGCAGTAACACACACAGAGAGTGTGTATTTTACTCCTCATGGGTAGCAGTAACACACACAGAGAGCATGTATTTTACTCCTCATGGGTAGCAGTAACACACACAGAGAGCATGTATTTTACTCCTCATGGGTAGCAGTAGCACACACAGAGAGCGTGTATTTTACTCCTCATGGGTAGCAGTAGCACACACAGAGAGCGTTTATTTTACTCGTCATGGATAGCAGTAACACACACAGAGAGCGTTTATTTTACTCCTCATGGGTAGCAGTAACACACACAGAGAGCATGTATTTTACTCCTCATGGGTAGCAATAGCACTCACAGAGAGCATGTATTTTATTCCTCATGGGTAGCAGTAGCACACACAGAGAGCGTGTATTTTACTGCTCATGGGTAGCAGTAACACACACAGAGAACATGTATTTTACTGCTCATGGGTGGCAGTAACACACACAGGGAGCATGTATTTTACTTCTCATGGGTAGCAGTAACACACACAGGGAGCATGTATTTTACTGCTCATGGGTGGCAATAGCACACACAGAGAACTGATTTTCCCCTTCTTGTCTTCTAGTAGCAAACAAAGAGTAAGGGTTTTACCTGTGACTATCAGTAACACACAGAGCAATGGTTTTACCATCTCAGCATAATTCAATGATTTCTGTAATCATCCTTGTCTGGCAGTAACACAAGACAGTAACACACACAAACCACTGATTGAACTCATTTTGTGCAAGTAATAGATCAATCATTTTTTTAACCCCTTTTGTGCCAGTAGCAGATTTAGCAGTCATTTAAAGGATCTGTTCCAGTACAACATAAAGCAATTTATTTGGCTGCAACTTGAGGACAAAAATTCCTTAACTTTTACATGAAAAAATAATAATATATTCTTTATAATTCATGTAAAGCATGTGGTTTTAAGATATATCTCAATTAACTTCAATTATCAAATTTGCTTTGTTCTAAATATCCTTTGCTGAAAAGCATATCTTATGCCCAGGAGCTGCAATGCATTATGGGGAGCTAGCTGGTGATTGGTGACAGGCATATGCCTTTTGCTATTGGTTCACCAGATGTGTTCAGGTAGGTCCCATTAGTACATTGCTGCTCTAAAACTGACTTTAATTTTGTACAGTTTTAAGCAACAATACAATATTAAGATGATCAAACACACCAGGTCATTTTCTTTTTTTTTTTTTTTTTTTTAATTTTCAGGTTAAATATATAACAATGCAAAGAAATATTGGTCAAAGGCATTACATACATGACATAACCAAAGCTTAATAGTTACAGTAGAATATTACAATTGCAAGATCAATAGAAATGATTTTCAGTCATGTCTGCCATTATATGTAGATAAATGTACGAATCAGCAAAAATATACGATATAGCACAGACAAACCTCTGAATTTTGTTTGGTTTTCCCCATAATTGGGGATAGGATAAAAGGGATTATGGTGATTAACTATCTTGGATGGTGCTGCCAAATCTACGTTCTCTCTGTACCATCTGACCTGTCTTATGGCTATTATATTTCCTTTCTTCCTTTACTGCTTTCCTCCCGCTAAGCTCAGCGGGGGAAGAGTGAGACAGAAAGTCCAGAGTCAGGCCTCTGAAGAAAGGAGCTCATCAGGGAGGGGGAGGGTGTTGTGGGAGGGAGGGAAAGAAGGGGAGGAGAGGGAGATAAAAAAAAAAACATTCTTGAAGTCTGGTATTAAGTTTATATCAGATATAAGGGTGCAAAATAGGTCCAAAGGCACCTGTTCTCCTCTATTGATTTTGTATCCAGTCAGTCCATATCTCCCAATAGTTGTCAATACGCTCCTGCGAGCTATAAACAAATCTCTCCATATTGGCCAAGTAGTTCACGACTTTACAGACATCGGACAGAGAGGGAGCTTCACTCTGCTTCCAGGCCCTGGCAATGCATAGCCTGGTCACGGAGATAATATAAATTATCATATTTTTGGTGTGTTCTGGGAATTTATCATCAAAGATGTGAAAGATAATGTTCTGGGGGTTCAACGCTATCTCTATATAGAATTCAACAGCAGCTCAACATCTCTCCACAGGATCGCCACTTTTGTACACAACCACCATATGTGGGAGTCCGAGCTATCATGGCCACACTGTCTCCAACATAATGGAGAGGTCGTATTGAACATCCTGGCCAACCTAGTAGGAACCCTGTATCTCTACAGGACTTTAACATATCCTTTAAATATCGTCACACATTGAATTGTTCTTTTTGTAAGAGTTCCTGCCTTGATAATTTCTAGTTCCGTAATGCTTAGGTTTAGTTCTCTACACCAGGCCTTGGTTTGCCAAGGAAGCCCTTGAGAGTGGTCCTTTAATAGGGCCCCATAGTGAAAAGTGAGGGGTTGTATCACCCTCTGGCCCCCTTGTCATCTCTCTTCCCATCTAGAGTGTCCTCTAAGGCTTTTTTTGGGAAAATCCCATGTCTTCATCAGGCTTAGTATCCTATAGCATTCAAATCTAAACCATGAAGGTGAATCAATGCACATATTGATAACCTGAGGAACTGACGCTAGTCTTTCATTGAGATATAGATTTTCAGCTAGTGTTATTTTTTTGTCTATCCATTATTCTAAATGTATGTTGGGGAGGTTCCAAAGCAGACCTTTCAGCTAGTGAATTGGGGACGGATTTGGAGATATCTCTAAATGATGTTGGAGATCATGCCATAGACAAATATTTTGTTGGACTATGGGGTTCTCTATCTTTTTCGCCAGAGATTTATAGCTTGGAACCCATATGGCATTCGGCAAGTCTAGTCCTAATGGCAAGGTCATTTCTTCCAGCCTATACCATCCAGGTTTCTCTGAGCGTAAGCACCAGGCCATTATATGGGATAGTCTCGCACCTCATAATACAGAAAGGTGTTGGAAAACGAGACTCCACCTTTTATGAATTCTCTTTGCATAAACTTATGTCCTATTCTAGGGGTTTTATCCATCCAAACGTATCTGGTGAATATCTGATGAATTTGCTGTAGGACGGCATGGGGAATATTCAAAGGGATGCACCTAAACAGGTACAAGGCCTTTGGGAGCAGTGACATTTTAATCATGGCTATTCTGCCAAGCCAATAGATCTCCCTGAAATCCCACCAATTATAGATCTAAAGTCTACAATAAGGGCGTCAAAGTTGAGTTTCAGGACATTTTCTATATCTGCACTAAGCTCTATACCTAGGTGCGTAAGAGATCAGGAAGACCACTGAAAATTGTATCTTGTTGCAGCATATTCAACTGTTCCTGAGGGATATTAATACAGTATGCTTCTGTCTTGGCCATGTTTACTTT
Source organism: Bombina bombina (assembly GCF_027579735.1). Lineage (NCBI taxonomy): Eukaryota > Metazoa > Chordata > Amphibia > Anura > Bombinatoridae > Bombina > Bombina bombina. Next base: position 190,616,232 of record NC_069506.1, on the reverse strand, counting down.
ATAATAGCTAAGTTTGCCAAACTGCTCAACTAATTGAAATACAGAATGCACAGAAGATGTGGGGTTTGTGAGGAGAAAGGTGACGTTGTCGGCATAAAGCACAATTTTTTCCTTGCGGGTGCCAAATGAAATTCCCAATATTTGCGTCGAGCTACGGACAGCTTGTGCCAGCGGTTCCATAGCCAGGGTGAATATCAAAGGAGACAGGGGACACCCCTGCCTGGTGCTATTCGTTATAGAGATTTCTGGAGAGCAGAATCCAATGCCTCTTACTTAAGCATACGGGTATGAGTGTAGGACTCTGATCATAGTTATCACTGGGAGCGGAAATCCGAAGCCTTCAGAACTTCCCATAGGTAGTCCCATCTGACCCTGTCAAAAGCCTTCTCGGCATCAAGTGACAGGGCCATCAGGGGCACCTTTTCTCTCTTTGCCTCTGAGAAGACTGTGAGCAGTCGCCTAGTATTATCGTCCCTTGTCAGCCGTGTACAAAGACGACCTGATCTACCTGAATTAGTGAGGGCAATAGGAGTGTTAATCTGTCTGCTATCAGCTTGGAGTATAGCTTAGTACCCACATAAATTAGGGAAATAGGCCTATAGTTATAGCAATAAGAAGAGTCTTTACCCGGCTTCGGGATCACTATAATGTTAACCTCCTAATTTTCTCTTAAGATTTGCCCTTCCGCCTTAACCTCATTAAATGTCTGGCATAAAATATTTAGAGTTTGGTTAGGGGACAACTTATTTTGCTTTTCTTTTAGCCTGATATCACAAATCAATTTACCTAGTGGGGCACCTCTTTTTTTTTTTTATTTATTGCCATCCAGGCAATGCAGAATCCCCTTAAATAGGATTTCAAAGCAGCCCACCTTATTTGGTGGGATGTTTGGTCCACAGGGTTGGTAGACAAAAAGTCCTCCACTTTGTCAGCAATGTCCTATGACAATGTCACATCCTCCCATATGAACTTGAGAAGTCTCGATGCTGGCCTGGTGGACAAGGATCCGGTCTCCATGAGCGAGAAGGATACTGCCTCATGGTCGGACCAGGAGCAGTTATGTATCTTAGACTCTGAGACCGTATTCATAGTCCTGGAGTCAACGAAAAAATATTCAAGTCTCGAATAAGAGTGGTGAGGGGGCGAAAAATAAGAATAGTCCCTCGAATCCAGATGGCATGACCTCCACACATCATACAATGAAGACTGAAAGATTAAGTGTCTAAACTTAGGAGAGGAGGACCTAGAGAAAGAGTTGAGTTTTTTTATCGCCTAGTAGTTTTTTTTATCTATAAGTGGATTCAATAAAAGATTAAAATCACCTCCCACCACTAGGGTGCCCTGTTTCAATCTCTCTGCCAGATTTAAAATCTTACGTATAAATATCACTTGGCCTTGATTAGGAGCATAAATATTCACCAGAGTGTAGATTTGGTTATTAAGTTTACAAATTAATATTAGATATCTGCCCTCTGAATCAGCCTCAACATGAATTTGGTGGAAAGTAACATTTTTACTAATCAGAATGGAAACTCCTCTACTTTTCTCTTGATACACTGAATTATATGTCTTAGGGTACTGTGAGAACTTTACAGTCGGGACCTTGTCAGCTGCCCAATGCGTTTCCTGAAGATAAATTACATCACTATGAAGTTTTTTCATAAAGTTATGGAGAATACTCCATTTGGTTGGGATATTTAACCCCTTAGCATTTAGAGTAACAAATCAAAGGCTAGGTGTATTGTCCATATTGCCTCCTCTATGTCTATCTCTTCTATTCTCTGTATTATCTCTTTTACACCAGAGAGATAAAAAAAGGGGGGGGGAGGGACAGTCAACAGGGGGAGGGGGTATAGGTTAGAGCTCTAGTCTGAACTAATTCTCTTTAGGGAGCCAGGGTAAGGCTCCAATAGGAATAAGAGTCAGATTCAGTGGCCTACGTTATAGCTAAATTATACTAAGCTCTACAGCATGTACTTAACGTCCAGCAAACTGGAATTGACAGTCAGAGAGCCCAAATAGACATGCACGTATCTAGTTAAGTAATAGGGAGGTATAAAATCTAAAAAATGTAGATTAAAAAGCTCAGGGTAAAGACACCAAACTCCTGGTATACCTAAAATGTCCCCTAATATAGGTGTATAGAATGGATACAAAATTAAAATTAAACAGGAGCGCTATAGCTAAAGGTGCGGATGTAGGTGAAATAAATATACAAACTTGTGAGTCTCAGAACTATACAATTTACGTGTTCAATTTCATTAGTAATTTGAAATAATAGGAAAGTGTCAGGTGCTTAGTGATAAAGTGATTTGTGCATACTGTGGTTACAAGAAGTATTTAAAAAGCAAAATAAACTAAAGTAAAACAGTGACAAGTTAAGTGTTATTTAGCAGGGCTCTGCCTTAAAATTCTTATTTAATGTAACGTACACAAATAACAAAGTAAAAACACAATATATTAAAAAACGGACGTCTCCGTATATAGCTAAATATGCCAATACACCAATATTGCCAGAATGTGTCTCCTTATATTCAGAGAAGTGGATTGGTGATACAGTCTTACCCCCAAACAATTGCGGCTTATGATGAAGGAAGAAAGAAAATTACCGCCGTAGCGGAAGTGACGTCACTTATAGGGGCGCTGGTCTGGTTGAGTACTCCGATTGGTTCCTGTTGTGATCGCTTTCAGGTATCGGCTTCTTAGTTCCACAGTGGTAAGGTATCCGCTCTTTATGTGCCCAAATGCATGCAGGATACTGTTAACGGCTGTTGTGTGTTAAAAGCAGCTGTTTAAGTAGAGGCAAAGTTCCATTTATAACCTTCAATAAGGCTTGTAATGTCGGTACATAGACAAGTACCAGGAAGATGCAAAGTTAATCTAAAAGTTAGCAACAAACATCAACGCGTTTCTCCCTCTGCAGGGCTTTCTTAAGATCTTGAGAAAGCCCTGCAGAGGGAGAAACGCGTTGATGTTTGTTGCTAACTTTTAAAACTTCAAGGAGTAGATCACAGCCATCAGTTGCTGTTACATATTAATGCTACTTGTCGTTTGTGGAACTTTTAACTTTGCATCTTCCTGGTACTTGTCTATGTACCGACATTACAAGCCTTATTGAAGGTTATAAATGGAACTTTGCCTCTACTTCAACAGCTGCTTTTAACACACAACAGCCGTTAACAGTATCCTTTGGGCACATAAAGAGCGGATACCTTACCACTGTGGAACTAAGAAGCCGATACCTGAAAGCGATCGCAACAGGAACCAATCGGAGTGCTCAACCAGACCAGCGCCCCTATAAGTGACGTCACTTCCGCTACGGCGGTAATTTTCTTTCTTCCTTCACCATAAGCCGCAATTGTTTGGGGGTAAGACTGTATCACCAATCCACTTAATAACCCTAACTGGGACTGTTGTATCCCTTCTCTGAATATAAGGAGACATATTCTGGCAATATTGGTGTATTGGCATATTTAGCTATATACGGAGACGTCCGTTTTTTAATATATTGTGTTTTTACTTTGTTATTTGTGTACGTTACATTAAATAAGAATTTTAAGGCAGAGCCCTGCTAAATAACACTTAACTTGTCACTTTTACTTTAGTTTATTTTGCTTTTTAAATACTTCTTGTAACCACAGTATGCACGAATCACTTTATCACTAAGCACCTGACACTTTCCTATTATTTCAAATTACTAATGAAATTGAACACGTAAATTGTATAGTTCTGAGACTCACAAGTTTGTATATTTATTTCACCTACATCCGCACCTTTAGCTATAGCGCACCTGTTTAATTTTAATTTTTTAATAGGGAGGTATGTCAGATGAATCTGTGTTCTTTTGTTTACTTAGTAAACCTTGGTATTACCATGGGGGGGGGGGGTGGATTTGTAGTCTACCAATAGATATAAAGTAAAGGGGAAAGATTCCGGCCAGGGAATTCTCAGTAATATAAATTAATGGGGTAGAATCTACCACCTTGTTCAAGGGAGATGGTCCCATTCATTACTGCAGGGTTTAGAGCCATAAATGCAAAGGTGGAAGTAGGGGTCTGGTCTTGTCCACAATGGGTGGTAGGTCTCCCAACCTCCCTCCAAATCATTGCTATCCTATCATCTCAAGTGTCGGTGCTGTAATAGCTGCATAGTTTGCACTGCTCCTAATATCGAACCACTTCTATATATGTCTTATGTATCTATTCCCTGCACTTACTAGTTAGTCCACAAAATGCCTTTGTCGCTACCTGTATACATTCATGATATAGAACCCTAGTTTAAACTGTAGGCCTAATACGAGGTAAGCTAATCCTGTAATGCCTTGTGGCTAAGTTATTTTACTTGTCAGTATCATTGTGGTCTATGAAATGATAGGGGCTCAGTAGCAGCATCTTCTAGCTAAATGTGACTGTCCATGTCCAAGATTCCAGAAGACCACAGACCCACCTGCATCAAACCACAGCAGATCAGAGGGTGGTAACCACAATACAAACTCTAGTGTGGGTCTGAGCACAAACCCGACATTGGAATCACTATTACCTCGGAATTACAAAGTTACGTTAAGGCATATACATTTTAATGACACATGATCTCATAACTGTCAGTAACAATTTTAAACATTCATAAAAGCATATACTCCATTTCCAGACTACAAGTTCTTCCATAAATATTCAATGAGCATAATCTTATATCCATTATCTATATTCAAGTTAGGGTCGGAGAGCCCCAGTCTATACCTCTAGGTGCAATCAGTGTGTGCCCACCTAACCTAGGGCCTTCTGGGAACCTTTGGATATAAAAAGAAGTCAACTAATCTTCATTAATCTATTAGCGTTGTTATGTGGCTAGTGTGTGTCTATGCGCTGTGGTTAAATATGGAGGTAATAACATGTTAGAGTACGGCCAAATTTGATTCAGAACATCAAAATTAGAAATGTACTCCACTAGATTTGTTAGTATCTTGGGTATTTAAATATGTACAAAAAATTAAGCGTGACATGCATCTTAGTGAGTAAGCACCTCTCCAGGGCTGGGTTTTAGGAGTATGCCGTATATCTCTATCTTTGGCTGGTCTATATTCTTATTTTACTGGCTGAGTATATCCATATGTACTCATTGAGATTCTACAGACATTTGCTAGCTGGTCAGCGGGGTGTGTTTAATGTTATTCAGTTCTATAGGGTCATATTCTATGCATCAAATTTTGTTTTATATGTACTTACAGGGTGTGAATCCAAAGGTTTAATATCTGTGTGAAGTATAAGATAATCTATTTTCACCCTAGCTATTCCCTTAGTCATTATGCTAGATGATATCCTTGTAATAGTAATAGGAATAAGGACTATGTAATAAAAGAGTGCAATAAAATATTATATAAAACATTACAGTTTTAACAAAAGTGCTAACTTTTATGGCCTTATGGCAAACCTACAAAAAAATTATAACTCTAAACAAGGCACAGTAATAATAAGTGCTGTAAACTGGAACAGTGATATAAAAAATAAAGCCTGAGACTGTCCTTAAGTAGAACATATCTTGGCCGCCACGGCCAGGTCAACCTTCATCATATATACTGGAGTCCAGCCGCTGAAGGCAAATTACTTCAATTATAAAGACAATGTCTCAATGCTGTAAATTAAACAGTTATTAGGAAGTAACAGAACTAAGGCAAAATCAACAGTTAGTATCAAAGGTATACTCATCGGTAGCTCTCCTCCAAACGATCCTCTGTCTGGTCAGACAAAATAGAGTCCACAACAAAACTGTCTTTTAGAAGAGGATGGTCGCTGTGGGAGAGGTCTCCATTCTAATGCTGCCTGCTGAAGAATTGAGGATGATGCGGTGGTTTAATCTTTCTCTCTGGGCGAAGAAAACTTGTCTTCAGCCACATTTTCTCTGACTGTGGCCCAACCTCTGAGTAGCTGCTGACCTTTAGCTGGGGTATCAGCCGGATATAGATGACCTCCCTTGTTTATTAAGAGTTTAGTTGGATAGCCCCATCTGTACTTTATTCCTTGCTGTCGCAACACCTTAGTGATTTCACGGAAAGTCCCTCTTTTCTGGATGGTATATTGCAACAAGTCTGGGAAGACTTGAATATTTTAAAACTTTTCAGGTAAAGAGGGGTTCAGGAAGATTGCTCTGAAAATTTGTTCCTTGTATGTAAAAAAATGAAACCTGGCTATGACATCTCTCGGTTTTCTCTGCAGGTACATTTTTCCCCCTAGGGAGCCTGTGGACTCTATCTATCTAGGTCTCATTAGGGAAGTCAGGAGGGCAAAGAAGTTCGCAGAATTCAGTGAGAAATTTTCCCAGATTTGATGACGGGAAATCTTCTGAAAGTCCCCTGAATGTCAAGTTATTCCGGCATGACCAGTCCTGCATGTCCGCCATTTTGGTTTCAATAGAGTCCATCATATCTACCAGGACCCGCGAATGGTTAGTTAAATTGACCTGCTCTATGGCCAGGTCCTCCTGCTTCCTCTCCAAGATGTCAATTCGTTCACTGATGGCACCTATATCTTTACGGAGATCTGCAACTGATCCCTTAATTGCCTTGGTAAGAGATTCCTGCAGGGAATTGAGTCTCTGAGTTAAAGTTGTCACTATGTCTGATGCCATGGAGTCTGCCATGTTTCCTGTATTCTGGGAGCACTGTTTAGTGAAAGTGCCTTTATCCTTTAGTAGTGGAGAATTTACTCTGCAATCCGCATCCCTTTCCGTAGTTGTTTTCGTCTTAAAGGGATCCGCCACAAATTTTTTGTACTCTGATGATTTTGTGGTCTTTTTCTTAGACCCTTGCCGCATGTTAGAAATGACAGAAAAGGTCTGGACTGCAGTATTGGCTAGGATGCAGCTGCAGATAGAATATAGGTCTAGTTAGTTGTGTTGCTTTTACTGTCTGTAAACAGCACCTAACTCTTTAATATTTTCAGCAAATGGGACCTCTTTAAAACGCTCAAGCCATGTGGACCCAAAGATTTTTGCATGCTCATCTTGAGTAGACTACTATTCAAAATCCATATGTGGTTTAATACAACCGGTCTTTAAAATTGCATTTTAACCATCAGGAGCAGCTATCATCTCCAGTGCCTGTAAGTTACAGTGTCTCTATGGGCTATTATTCTGAAGCACTGCTTTCATCTAGGCGCTATAATTCCATCTAACCGCTCAGGGTATAATGTCAGATAGCAACTTGTGTTTCCTGCTATAAGAAAAACCTGGTATTCGGCCTCCTAACCAGGGTCTCTAAACAGGGTTGCCTAATGGTCTTTTCGTTAGCCAAATCTACCCTGTCAAGTGAAGAGGGGCACTCTCCTCTTCACATAGATAGGCCACGTGGCCTCAGGACTATTCTCACAGTTTCAGGGAAGATGGCGCCTTGCGACCCAAAAAAATTGTGTGTTCTGCGGTATTATTGTTACAGCCATTAGCTGGCTACTATAGTCTGTCCTATCTGATATTTATGTGAGGTCTTGGTGAGATCTTAGTGGGAGCCTACGGGACGTGAGTATACTGCTTGTATTCGTGCCCTCTAACTCACTTGTAATATGTCGGAGCTCCAATGATCGTCAGCCTCCTCACACAACTTCCTTGTCCTCTGTCAGCCGGTCAGGTCCGGAGCAGTATTCTTTATCCTGCATAAGTGGTTAGGCACTCTCACCATGATATGCCGCCCGGTCAGCATGGCCTCATCCGGATCTTATTTGGGATTTACCACCCGAAATTGTAGCCTGTGGTGTACTTTCAGTAAATTCTAACTTCAGCAACTGTTAACAAAGCTATTAAAGCAATTTAGACTTTAGATATATGCTCCAAAACTTTATATAAGTTGTATTTAGTCTGGAGCTCTTAATGCGTGCGTCTGCTCAGACCGGCTGTTGGCTCTGCCCCCTTTCTTTTTTTAATTTAATATTAATTTAAGTGTAAAATATTTTATATGTATTTTACTGTATTTTACTGGGCAACTGGTTAAACACTAAACTGTCCAGTTCAATATTAGATACATGGCATTATTTACTGATACTGAACTGTTGAAGAAAATGGAGGATTTGGGATCTTTAAAGTTAAATCAATCATCCCAAAAGGAATAAATAAAGAATTAAATGTGTATTTATTTTTGTTGATCATTAGAGGAGGATGTTTGCATTTGTTCCAAGTTTCTTGTCTGACCGACATTCTGTTGTAACTATAAACATTTTTTTTTAAATGTAAAAACTATAGGTTTAACCAATAGATGGCGTCAGTATATTACTGTATTGACCACCGGTAGATGCCAATGGCACATGTATGAGTAAATAGTACAAGCTTGAAATGGATGTGAAAGGGTTAATGATATTTATTACTATTAAGTGAACTCCATCTTTATGAGTACGCTTTTTTATATTCATTTATCTTTATTAAAATTCTGATAGAACAACAAAGTCTTAAATGGTAAGAAAACAAAAGAGAGTATAATGGGGTGTGTGTAAAAAAGTTGTTATTTATAGGTTAAGAGCAAAAGGAAAAGAGAAGAGAGGGTGGGTAAATCAACTGATCCCAATTCTCTTGTCCCCCATTTTATGTCCAAGAAGAGAAGGGCTCAGAGTAATGCGCTGCTTTATTACTACATTCTGCATTATACGCTGCTAGGTTGCATGGCCCCTACTAATGTATCCCAATAAAACTTAATATCATGATAGAGAGGCAATTTCCGTCTCCAAAAATATGTGTACTCTTCTAGGAAAATGAGATTGGTTGCATTGTGAATCCACTCTGTAAGAGAAGGGGTCATTTTTGTGTAATGAGGGACCCTGCGCTATGTAGACATATTTTAGAAGATTCCATCTGATTTTACAGAAGTTTTTGGGTTTATGATTATGATTTAAGATTTTTAAAAGCAGACTCCACACATATACACAAAGGTGTTATTTTTTTGCATTGCCACCATATTTGGGATACTGTGCCATTTGGCCACATCCTCTCCAACAAGTATTATTTGTGTTAGGATAGATACGATCAATGCGAACCGGAGTAAGCTACCAGTGTAACAACGATTTGTGATCAGTTCTAACATTCTTGAGGAAAAAGAGGATTTGCAGGTATTGAAAAATATTTTTTGCCATGAGTTGTCAGAGATACCCCTAAGTCTGCTTGCCATTGCGATATATCCTGTGGTATGTGTGAGCTGGGGCTCTTCCAGTAGTTTACTAGCTATGGAGAGTGTACCAGAAGGTAATGTATCCAGGAGACACAGGCGTTCAAAGTTAGTGGGATTCCTGAGAAGATCCTTCCCATGAGGGGAATTACTGATTAAATGAAGTAATGAGCATATTTAAGCTACAATGTAAAAGAGCATCATGCAATGTCTTGTCAGATCTTTGTTTTAAATTACCCCCATTCTACCAATTTCATGAATGGGACTTTAGATCCAATTTATCCCTCATAAAGCCTACTGGGTTTGAGGCCTCCTATTAGTTCAGCATTATAAGAAATAAAATACATACGTAACACCAGAGAAGATTCACCTTTTTATAAATCTCATAGTATCCCGATTGTTAAAGATATGAGAATACAAGGGGGACACTTTGGTCAATCGTGGTCTTGCTACTGAATTAAGCCAACATAGGGAGCCCACAGGCCGTGTTCTTAGGAGAGATGAATCAATAGAGGACAAGCTTTTATATCTTTTTCTGGAGAACAAAATAGGTATGCAATATTTCTTTTAATTCATGGCTTAATGCAACTCCATAAAAAACTCAAGTATGCTTCAAAAGATGCCAACAAAGTACACAAGGAGGGCGCTTGGAGCAAATATCAAAATTATGTGCACTTTTTGCTTTAAAGGGACACTGAACTCAATTTTTTTCTTTTGTGATTCAGATAGAGCATGAAATTTTAAGCAACTTTCTAATTTACTCCTATTATCAAATTTTCTTCATTCTCTTGGTATCTTTATTTGAAATGCAATAATTTATGTTTAGATGCCGGCCCATTTTTGGTGAACAACCTGGGTTGTTCTTGCTGATTGGTGGATAAATTTATCCACCAATTAAAAAAGTGCTGTCCAGAGGTCTGAACAAAAAAAAAAAAACTTAGATGCCTTCTTTTTCAAATAAAGATAGCAATAGAATGAAGAAAAATTGATAATAGGAGTAAATTAGAAAGTTGCTTAAAATTGCATGCTCTATCTGAATCACAAAATGTTGTTTTAGTAGTATGTCTATCTAGGAAGGAGATTGCTAGGCTTGTAAAAGTCATTAATCAGTGCAAGACCCCTTTTTTGTGTTACTTTGATACAAAAAATGCCAACTACGGTATGTAATTCTTGTACGACATTTCAGAAATAAATGCACTACATTTATTTATTCAATTGATGGTAAAAAAGAAGCATGAAATAGACACAACTTATAACATGCAATAGCACAAATGTAATATATTTGTTCTGCTGCTCTTGCATTTAATTCTATATAAGTAGAACAATACAACTTAAAGGGACACTGAACCCAATTTTTTTCTTTCGTGATTCAGATAGAGCTTTAAATTTTAAGCAACTTTCTAATTTACTCCTATTATCAAATTTTCTTTATTCTCTTGGTATCTTTATTTGAAATGCAAGAATGTAAGTTTAGATGCCGGCCCATTTTTGGTGAACAACCTGGGTTGTCCTTGCTGATTGGTGGATAAATTCATCCACCAATAAAAAAGTGCTGTCCAGAGTGCTGAACAACAACAAAAAAGCTTAGATGCCTTCTTTTTCAAATAAAGATAGCAAGAGAATGAAGAAAAATTGATAATAGGAGTAGATTACAAAGTTGCTTAAAATTGCATGCTCTATCTGAATCATGAAAAAAAAAAATTGGGTTCAGTGTCCCTTTAATTATGTTTTTCTAAAGGATTGTTATTAACCCCATAGTTGCAGTATGTGCAATAATAAAATACTCTAGTTCACTATTGGACTATTATATCCCTTTAAAATAAAGCCAAACATTTATGTGTAAGTGACTCAGTGGAGGAGAGCAGCAGAGATACTCTGAGTTTATGACCGATTTGTGAAAAAAATGGGTATTCTAACTTTTTATTTATCACTGCAAAATGACAGCATCCAAGAGGTATGAGAGCCTGAAACATATCAGCCATAAGGAGAACTAACCTAAATTTCACAATGACTGTGTTATCTTAAAACAAAAGCCTCTCACCCTAATGATCTTAGAGAAATAATCTGTAAGCAGAGTATGCCTATGCACTTTTTATTCTGGTTTGTCCATACGTGAAACGTGAATCCTTCAAGAATGTAAAGCGGACAGACTTGCCATGTAACTAAGAAAATGATTTATTTCGAATAATACATCTAAGAGGGTCACCAAACGTGATGCAGGCAATAAGGTTACAAGCACAAAAGGGTTAAAATGAGACTTAGGGGCCGATTTATGTAGCTGCGAATGCAGCTGTTTCCGCGCCGGAAACATAAGTTAAGGAGCAGCGTTCTTGAGACCGCTGGTCCATAACTTGTCCACCACCTCTGAGGCGGCGGAAAGCAATCTTCCCGATTGGATACGATTTGGATGATTGACATCCCCTGCTAGTTACCGATCGGCCGCAAATCTGCAGGGGGCGGCATTGCACAAGGATTTCACAAAAAATGTTTGTGCAATGATAAATGCCGACAACGTATGCTGTCTGTATTTATCAATGTCGGGCAGACATGATCCGCTTCAGTGGATCATGTCCGCCCGCATCATGATAAATCAGCCCCTTAGCTGCTACTGATGAATCAACTGGATTTTTTATGTAGCCTGTAATGACCTTCCCAAGATGAGTTTGATTTCATGATAAAGTTAATGGCTATTGGCTAAAATATAAAGTGATACCTGTTCTGGCATGATTTGCACACCTTGAAATTTTTTTAGCGCATGTCATTTTAAGATTATCAAACCTAGAAAAGAGGTTAAACACACAGTAGAAGTACCGCTCAGTACCCGTTAAGCACTACTGGTCTAGAGCGGAACCGGACGCTGATCCAATCAGCAGAGCTAGTCACACAACTTAGATGCAGAGCTCTGCAGATCCCAAGCAGCACCTCCACTGTCTGTTTAACCCTTTTGTGGGGTTAAACACACAGTAGGGCATCTAATTTTTCGACTATTATGACCTTCAAAATGCCACCATTTTACAGGTATTATACACTGGAGATTCTAACTTTATAATGTCCCTGCTGGTTTACTTTCCCCGAATGACCTCAGGTTCTAGAACACCCACCCACCAACCATTAGGGGCTACAAATTCTCTAAAACTATAAAAAGGGTCACAGACCTCAGAACACACTAGCTATACACAGACTTAACATGGGACCCAAGGGGGGGGGGGGGGGGTCTAACCTCACATAAGTAAAAGGTTCAGACTTTTTGTCCTGAAGTTCATATTAAAAGAAGGTTATACATGATTAAACAGCAGATATCCTTAAAGGGACATGCAAGTGCAAAATGAAAATTCTCTAAAGTCAGCTCCCTAGTAACAATGCACTAATAGGAACTAACTGAAGACATCTGGTGAAGCAATGACAAGAGACAAACGTGTGTAGGCACCACTCTCCAGCTAACTCCCAGTAGTGCATTTCTGCTGCTGAGAATATGTATATATGCTTTTCAACAAAGGATACTAAGAAAACAACGTAAAATTGTGATTTTAAATTAATAGTGCCTTAAAAGTATTGCATATGCTCTATCTGAATCATAAAAGTTGAATTTTGACTTCAATGTCCCCTTAAGATCTGGTGTTATTGAAATATTGTGGATTCAGCCTTATTTATAGTAGAAAGACATAACTGTCACGTTGGCCCCACTAAAACCTTGCTGAGATAATTAAATTGCAGGTCTCACCATTATATTTATAAGTTGTTTTGGGTTCTTTATATATTTTTTTATTGTTGGCCTCACTCTCTCATATGTGGGGTGAGGTCTCTGGCACTAGATATAATAAAAGCACAGATAGAAGTAATGTTTATAAATGTCCAGGGATAATGAGATGCATCAGCTGTTGTACAAAGTTGTGGAAGGTGAGATCCTATTTCAGTCAAAATCTTGTCCCTCAGCAATGTCACAACAGTATTGTCAGGGTTAACATCCTTACCATGACAGTAATAATATAAATGTCAAGTCACCATAGATCATATTCAGTTATTGAGCCAGTAATGGTCTATACATTTTAATCTGATAAACTGGTCACTGTAAGAGAAATTAAAAGCATGATAATTACAGCTCGCTTTGCTCTTAGTGGTGTGAAATGTGTAAGTGGCAAGTTGAAGTTATAAGCAGCATGTTAAAAACAGAAATGCTGATCTGAAACTTAAGTCACATGACACCCTAAGTGTATTTAAAACAGTTGTCTGTGCCAATACTTCTGTAGGCACCTGTTTTACTACCCAACCACTCCCCATTACACATCAATCCCTGAGATATCAGAGATGATTTAATCTTAAACCAGCTGTCTCTCACTGCTGTTTTCATTTTCCCACTTAGCAAATGTCTCTTTCCCCCTCACCTCTTGCAAGAATGATCAAAGTCTGGTGGACAGTGGGTACATCTTCACTCCTTTCCACCAGGGGGAATGAGACACGCCACATAACAGGTGGTGAAGTGGTTTAAGAAGAAGCAGCGGTCTGATGACCTCTGCTTCTTAAAGGGACAGTAAAGTAAAAAAACAAACTTTCATGATTCAAATAGGGCATGCAATTTTAAACAACTTTCCAATTTACTTTTATCACCAATTTTGCTTTGTTCTCTTGGTATTCTTAGTTGAAAGCCAAACCTAGGAGGTTCATATGCTAATTTCTTAGATCTTGAAGGCCGCCTTTAATCTGAATGCATTTTGACCACAAGAGGGCGTTAGTTCATGTGTTTCATATAGATAACATTGAGCTCATGCACGTGAATTTACAGAAGAGTGAGCACTGATTGGCTAAAATGCAAGTCTGTCAAAAGCACTAAAATAAGTGGGCAGTCTGCAAAGGCTTAGATACAAGGTAATTACAGAGGTAAAACATGTATTATTATTACTGTGTTGGTTATGCAAAACTAGGGAATGGGTAATTAAGTGATTATCTTTTAAAACAACAAAAATTCTGGTGTTGACTGTTCCTTTAACTCTCAGCTGCAAGTTCGCTCATGTGAGCCTGCAGTCAGATTCAATGATAAATCTGGCCCTACTTCCATTTTCCACTCTTTCATCATTTCATATTCACCTATTTCCATTTGCTTCCTTTCTCTTTGTGTCATGGTTGTATGTCACTTTTCCTCTTGTTACTCTGTGTGTGTCTCTTGATCTGAATTAAAATATAAGCTGCAGTTAGATGATAATTGTTTATACAGCAAGTAACTGACACTGACATAAAACACTGGAGTATTTACTAACTGTCTAGGTGTGAATATTGAGGAATCTTCCTGTACTTTAAAAGCACATGATATATTTAAGTTAAAATCACTGGGTTCAAATAATAAAAGTAATTTTGTGCCACAACAGGTGAACCCAGGAGTAAGTACTTTTATCCAACTGGTGGAACATGAGATTAATAATCTATGTAAAAAGATTGAAAAAGATTACCCTAAACATATGCATGGAGCTAATAATTTCAACAGGGATGATAGGGGTAATTTGAAGAATTTTAGGGAGAATAACAACATTATTTTCAAAGAGGCAGACAAGGGTGGAGCCCTTGTAATTCTGGAAAAAGAGTATTGTGTCCGGGAGATTGAAGGACAACTTGCTAATAAAAATGTATATCATTTGCTTTCATTCAATCCAATGTCTAAAGTTAAAAATGAGCTTGAGGCTTGTGTGGTCAGAGCCCAAAAAATTGGATTGATTGAAAGCAAAGTAGCTAGGTTTATCCTAGAGACAGAGGACATTATGCCTGTCCTGTACACACTCCCCAAAGCCCATAAGGACATAGAAAGGCCTCCTGGCTGTCCTATAGTGGCAGGGGTGGGCTCTATTATTTCCAAGTCATCTTTGTATATTGATAAAATACTCAGGCCATTTGTTTGTTCCACTTCTTACATTAAGGATACAGCGGACTTTGTAAACAAAGTTCAGAATATGATACTGGATAACAACAAGGGCATTTTATATAGCCTGGATGTGACAAGTCTATACACCTCCATTACACATGAGGCAAGTATGGGTGCTGTGAATAGGTGCCATGCACAAGATATAGATATAAGTTAGAGACAAAGGACATTTGTGTTGGATCTCTTAGGCATTGTCTTAAGATGTAACTTTTTTCTATTTCAGGATCAATTTTATTTGCAATTACAGGGTACGGCTATGGGTTCCAATGTCGCCCCAACCTATGCCAACATTTTTATGAATACATTTGAAGAATATTTTGTTTATGGACATCCATTGTTTCTTCTATATGGCGCCACCTGGTGGCGATATATAGATTATATTTTTGGCATATGATTGGGGACATTGGAACCCTGGAGCATTTTGTAAAGGATTTAAATTGTGCCACACAACATATAAAGTTTAAATTAAATGTAAGTGAGGAAAGGATTGACTTCCTCGATACTACTGTATACAAAAAAGATGGTGTGTTGGCTGTGGATCTGTTCAAAAAAGAATCAGATTACAATAATTTATTGCATTTTGAAAGTGCACATCCTCCTGCTCTGGTGAAGAGTTTACCCAAAAGCCAGTTCATGCAAGTGAGACGGATTGTCTCTGATGAGAATCTAATCAAGGATAGGCTGACTGAGATGGGTGAACGCTTCAAACAGAGAGGATACCCTGCAGATATTATTGAAAAAGAAATGAAGGCCGTATTAGAAATCCCTAGGACTACTTTGCTTAAAGAAAAAACAAAAGTTAAAGACACCCCTAGAATGATTTTTGTGAATGAATATTCCCTTGGAGTAGCCAAATACAAAAGGTTTTACAAAAAATTGCATGTTTTAAAAATTTTGAATCCGAATGTGAAGGAATTTGTAAATCCCTCTATGGCTGCATTCAGAAGGGGGGGGAGATTAAAAAGATATACTAGTAAAGTCAGATGTTGGTCCTAAAAAAGTGATGAGCCAAAGATGTATTGGGGATAAACATTTGGGATGCTTTCCCTGTCTGGGTTGTCAGAACTGCAATAGCATTATTAAATGCCCAATCTGTACCCATCCCCATACAGGCAAAAAATATAGGTTGAGGAATCATTATACCTGCAATACAAACTATCCGGTCTATTTGATCAAGTGTCTTTGTGGGCTGGGGTATGTTGGCGAGACCACCCGTAAGGTCCGCGAGCGTATCAACCAGCATAAAAGCAATATTAGAACAGGAAATTTGGAGGCCCCAGTGTCAAATTATTTTATTGTAGCAGGGCATGAAATAAATCAATTGAGATCTCAGATATTAGAACAGGTTAATATGCCTAGGAGGGGAGGTAATAGAACACAAATTTTACAGAATAGGGAATTATATTGGATCCATGAGTTAGGGACTGTGACCCCCAATGGGATGAATAGGGAAATGGATTGGGGTGTATGCCTTTAATAAATTGATAGTGCTATTTGTATATCTGGATTTATTGTTTAAACATTTTTAATTACAATACATTAGTTTTTCTTAAAAGAAATTGATGGACGAAATCAATTTATGTTCTTTTTCAGTGATATATTTTGTGGCCACTAGTTGGAGCTATCTTTATAATATAATGTGACTTTGTATAGGAAGGGGTTAAGCCAGGTGTAGGTGTATGTGGGGGCGTGGTTTTTAGCCTATTTAAGGTTGATTTTAATTGTATGTATACTAGACATGACTAAGGATGAATATACGGAACGTTGTCTATTTTTATGTTGGCTTAAATAAATAATGAACTGTTACTACTAAATTGGAGGTGCTGCTATATTATTTTTTGAAATATTTCATATCTCAGACTGTGGTGCCAGTCTTGAATAGCCAGCACACCTGCAAACTTGCAACCCTGGTATTAGGGGTTACCTTGGTGCTGGTACACATTGGACTCACCTACTAACTGTCTGCAGTTCATTTGTCATTCTGTGGGGCCCATTCCCTAACATCCATGCATTTTTTTCATTTAATTAATGGATGCCTAAAATAAGTAGGGAGACTGTATGTACTGATATACTTACCTACCCCCATCACATCAAGGGATAGAGCTATACACCACTAAGTCTTGGGTGTAAAGTGTAAACATTAGGCAAAATAGCCCCACTAAAATACAAAGGTTTCACACTCAGCTATGATATGTTAATTTATTGCAAGTTTCCATCTGGTATTATACAAAAACATTTTTTTATTAAAAAAACCCCCATATGTTCATCTAGGTTTATTTTTGTATAGGAAACAACTGGTTTTGTTAAAGGGACATAATACTCATATGCTAAATCACTTGAAACTGATGCAGTATAAAAGCTGACAGGGAAATATCACCTGAGCATCTCTATGAAAAAAGGAAGATATTTTACCTCACAATCTCCTCAGCTCAGCAGAGTAAGTTCTGTGTAAAAAGTTATACTCAGCTACAGGTAAAAAAAAATAATGAAGAAATGAACTGCAGCCAATCAGCATCAACAGTGCTGAGGTTGTGATGATAGCAGGATGTGATGTCACTAGCTGGTGGGCGGGGCTTAGGTCCGGTGTCTGTGTCGCAGTTAGTTTAGTACAATCAACCTGTCTGGATGTGTATTGCTATGCTCTGCAATAAAATAGAGTTGTACCATCATTGCTGTGTCCTGCATATGTCCTGCATCTCATGACATGGTGTCAGAAGTTCTGGACTACGCTTCTGTTTCTGATGATGACGATGTCAAAGTTTACCCCACCTGAGCCTTTTGACTTTTCTCAGCCTGCAGCTTGGCCCACATGGCGTCAGCGGTTTCAGCGCTTCAGGATTGCATCCAAACTGAACAAGGAGAGTGGTGAAGTACAAGTTAATTCTCTTTTATACTCTATGGGGAAAGATGTAGAGCCAGTGTTCAATGCTTTTACTTTCCAAGAAGGGGAAGAAGTTAACTTTGATATAGTTATGGATAAACTCAGTGCCCACTTTGTGCCCAAAAGAAATGTGATTCATGAGAGAGCTTGTTTTCACAAACGTAATCAGCGTGTGGGAGAATCTGTGGAGTCATTTTTGCGCAGCCTGTATGAATTAGCTGAATTCTGTGAGTTTGGTGTTGCTAAAGAAGAGCAAATCAGAGACAGAATAGTTATTGGAATTGCAGATGCTGAAGTCTCCCTGAAGCTGCAGTTAGAGCCTGATTTAACATTAGACGGGGCTATTAGGATGGCCCGCCAGAGTGAACTGGTGAAAAAGCAAAGTGCTGATCTGAGGTCTGAGAGTATTGTGGATGAAGTGCAACAGTCTAGGAAAAATACTAGTGAAAGGCACAGTGTGAGCGGTAGATCTAAAGTACTGGAAAGGCCTAGAAGTGGATGGGCGCAACATGGCCGATGCACACGGTGCTACCGGGCTCATGATCAGAGTGCTACATGCCCGGCCAGAGATAAAAGATGCAGAAAATGTAACAGAATAGGCCATTTTGAAGTGGTGTGTAAAACTGAATACATTAAGGAGATGCAAGTGGACAGTGACCAGGAGGGTCAGGAAGTGTCTTTTGTGGGGTCTGTTGTGGAACGGACAAGCTCAGAGGAAGATTGGAAAGTTACCTTTACTGTAATGGGAGCCAATGTTGATTTTAAGATTGACACAGGAGCAGATATCACTGTAATGTCTTTTGCTGAATTTATGAGACTGCCTCGACAGCCCCAGCTGGCGAAGGTTACTACAAATGTTCATAGTCCTGGTGGCCGCATTGATTGTGTGGGGAAATTTCTTGCCAGCTGTGAGTACAAACAAAGGAAGTTCACCATGTGGGTGCATGTGATCCGAGGTCAGTGTGTTAACAGTTTATTGAGCAGAAAAGCAGCCTGTGACTTGGGCCTCGTGGCCAGAGTGAATGAGATCTCTGAAGATATGTTTGGCGAGTTGGGCCTACTGAGCTGCAAACCTGTCCGTATAGCACTTAAAAGTGACGCAGTCCCGTACAGTATTTCTACTCCTCGTAGAATTCCGTTCCCGCTCATGCCTCAAGTGGAGAAAGAGCTCATGCGCATGAAGTCTATGGGGGTTATTGAAGAGGTTGTTGAAGCAACTGATTGGTGTGCCCCCATTGTTCCAGTTGCAAAGAAAAACGGAAAGGTGCGCATCTGTGTGGACCTGAAAAGGTTGAATGAGGCAGTGAAGAGGGAGAGATTTGTGCTGCCGACACTGGAAGATATAGCCCCGAAGTTGGCTGGGGCGAAGTTCTTTTCCACATTAGACGCTTCTAGCGGCTTTTGGCAGATCCCCCTTGATCCAAAGTGCCGCAAACTGACTACCTTTATCACTCCGGTAGGTCGGTTCTGTTTCTGCAGACTTCCCTTTGGGATATCCTCCGCTCCTGAGATCTTTCAGAGGGAAATGAGTTCTCTCCTGAGTGGCCACGTGGGCACAGCAGTCGTCATGGACGACATTCTAGTGTATGGGTCTACAGTGGAGGAGCATGATCAGCGTTTGAGTTGTGTGCTGCAGGCTATCAAAGAGTCTGGGCTGAAGCTGAATAAAGAAAAATGTCATTTTAGGAAAACTGAATTATGCTACTTTGGGCATATCATCAACGGGGATGGCATCAAGCCGGACCCCGAGAAAATTCGGGCTATCGAACAGATGAAAAGCCCTTCTGATGTACATGAGCTGAGACAGATATTGGGCCTAGTAAATTACGTGGGCAAGTTTCTTCCAGATTTATCTACAGTTTTGCACCCTATCACAGAGTTGCTTAAGAAAGATGTTGCCTGGGTCTGGGGACCCTCACAAGAAAAAGCGTTCCTGCATGCTAAGTCCCTGCTGGGGTCTGCCCCAGTGCTGGGGTTCTACGACCCTTCAAAAAAGACTGTGGTTAGTGCTGATGCAAGCAGTTATGGGTTGGGGGCTGCACTCCTGCAGCTGAATGACAACAAACTACAGCCCATCGCCTACTGTTCCCGCACACTGACGGCTGCGGAGTCAAAATACGCTCAAATTGAGAAAGAGTGCCTGGCTGCAGTTTGGGCCTGTGAGCGCTTTCAGCGTTATCTAGTGGGTTTGGAGAAATTTAGTCTGGAAACTGACCACAAACCGCTAGTCCCTCTTATCAATTCTTATGACATCGACAAAACACCCTTGAGATGCCAGAGACTTTTAATGAGACTGCTCAGGTTCAATGTTCAGGCAGTGCATGTGCCGGGGAAGCAGCTGGTTGTGGCAGATACACTGTCCAGGCTCCCGCTGGCTGCTGCTGAAGAATCCTCTACAGAATCGGATGTAAAAGTGTATGTTGATTCAGTTCTGGCCTCTAAGTCCATTTCTTCAAGGAAACTGGAAGAGATAAAGAAAGAGACATATTTGGACACAGATCTGCAAGAAGTTATAAGGTACATAAGAGATGGCTGGCCCGAGAGCCGGGCAGCCTGGATGTCTTTAAATGCTTACCAGCCAGAGAGGTCGCAGCTCACGGAGCTGGAGGGGTTGGTGCTGTTCCAAGACCGTATTGTAATTCCTGTCAGCATGAGGAAGGAGATGTTAAACAGGATTCATGATGGCCACTTAGGCATTACAAAGTGCAGAGAAAGAGCAGCTACAGCTGTGTGGTGGCCTGGGATCAGCTCCGACATTGCAAATCACGTGTCTAAATGTGCCTTTTGCCGGGAACGCCGGCCTACTCAGAGAAGGGAGCCCTTAATGTCTACTCCGCTGCCTGCGGGGCCGTGGCAGAAAATAGCTGCTGATTTGTGCGAACTGCACGGGAAAAAGTTTCTTGTTGTTATCGACTACTATTCCAGGTATTTGGAAATAGCACCCCTGAATGATATCACAAGTCAGGCTGTTATCATTCGCCTGAAGAGCTTGTTCGCCCGCTGGGGCATTCCAATGGAGCTGGTGAGTGATAATGGCATGCAGTTCGCTTCTACAGAGTTCAGTGCTTTCAGCAGGGAATATGATTTTGTACATTCCACGTCAAGTCCACATTATCCGCAGGCCAACGGAATGGCTGAAAGGGCAGTTCAAACAACAAAATTCATCCTAAAGCAATCTGAACCGTACCTAGCCCTCTTGTCATACAGGGCGACGCCCATTCAAGCCACCGGGTTTAGCCCGGCACAGCTGATGCTAGGACGCCAGATTCGCACCACTTTACCCTCAGTGGGTGTCTTCAAGCCGCCTGGCCCTGTTCCTCGGGACGAAGTCCTTAGGAGGGATGAAGAGGCCAAAAAGGGTTATCGTTTCTTCTACGACAGGAGACATTCTGTCAGGCCTTTACAGGAACTGAAAGCGGGCCAAAGTGTCAGAATTAAACTGGATGATGAGAAGAAATGGAAGACGCCTGCTACGGTAGTGGGCCGCTCTCCAGAACCAAGGTCTTACACAGTCCTTACAGAGGGAGGGACGGTTACACGCCGTAACCGAAGACATCTTCAGCCTGTACCTGAGAGTCTGGAACCGGATACCTCAGTACCACCGCCGGTGGGATCTCCTGTTCTAAGAGAGGTGCCTTCCCCTCAGCAAGATCATAGCGGGGATATATCTTTGCCTCCAGCAGACTCTTGTTCACCATCTTCTGTATCAGAGGACAATTCATGCAAAGTTACATCAAGCGGAAGAGTGGTGAGGCTTCCGGCCCGATACAGGGACTGACTTTAGCTAGAACAGTGACCGGAAGTATGGGCAGAATAATCCCATGGTCACTGTGGACTAGGGTAGTCTACCCCGATGTCCAAGTCAGGATGTAATTTGTTTGTTCATGTTTTCTAATCTATCTGTTTTTTTATAATGTTCTAAAACAAAATGTTGTGTATACCCTGTTGGTGTACCTTGTTGTTTAATATATGTGAATGTATGCTTTGCCTTTGAAAAAGGGGAAGATGTGATGATAGCAGGATGTGATGTCACTAGCTGGTGGGCGGGGCTTAGGTCCGGTGTCTGTGTCGCAGTTAGTTTAGTACAATCAACCTGTCTGGATGTGTATTGCTATGCTCTGCAATAAAATAGAGTTGTACCATCATTGCTGTGTCCTGCATATGTCCTGCATCTCATGACAGAGGTCATGAACTCTTTTATTGTGATCTCATGAGATTTGACTTAACTCTCATGAGAATTCATAGTAAACTTCCTTTAAACTGAATAGGGAAATAAAATGAGTGTGCTTAGCTGTCCCGGGACAGACATACTGATTTGTTGCTTAGAAGTCCTTTACAATGGGATGTGGCTACTGAGAAGGTAAAATAAGGTAAAATATCTTTCTTTTTTACAGATATGCTGCATCACTTTCAAGTGTTTCAACATTTGGGTATTATGGCCCTTTAATTGAAACTACAAATCATATAATGGAGCTTGTAGGTAAATCAGATATCCTTATTTCTCCAACATAGGTGTGTCCGGTCCACGGCGTCATCCTTACTTGTGGGATATTCTCTTCCCCAACAGGAAATGGCAAAGAGCCCAGCAAAGCTGGTCACATGATCCCTCCTAGGCTCCGCCTACCCCAGTCATTCTCTTTGCCGTTGTACAGGCAACATCTCCACGGAGATGGCTTAGAGTTTTTTAGTGTTTAACTGTAGTTTTTATTATTCAATCAAGAGTTTGTTATTTTAAAATAGTGCTGGTATGTACTATTTACTCTGAAACAGAAAAGAGATGAAGATTTCTGTTTGTATGAGGAAAATGATTTTAGCACCGTAACTAAAATCCATGGCTGTTCCACACAGGACTGTTGAGAGCAATTAACTTCAGTTGGGGGAACAGTGTGCAGTCTCTTACTGCTTGAGGTATGACACATTCTAACAAGACAATGTAATGCTGGAAGCTGTCATTTTCCCTATGGGATCCGGTAAGCCATGTTTATTAAGATAGTAAATAAGGGCTTCACAAGGGCTTATTAAGACTGTAGACTTTTTCTGGGCTAAATCGATTCATTATTAACACATATTTAGCCTTGAGGAATCATTTAATCTGGGTATTTTGATAAGATTATATCGGCAGGCACTGTTTTAGACACCTTATTCTTTAGGGACTTTCCCTAATCATTGTCAGAGCCTCATTTTCGCGCCGGTATGGCGCACTTGTTTTTGAGAACAATGGCATGCAGCTGCATGTGTGTGGAGCTCTGATACATAGAAAAGTCTTTCTGAAGGCATCATTTGGTATCGTATTCCCCTTTGGGCTTGGTTGGGTCTCAGCAAAGCAGATTCCAGGGACTGTAAAGGGGTTAAATATAAAAACGGCTCCGGTTCCGTTATTTTAAGGGTTAAAGCTTCCAAATTTGGTGTGCAATACTTTTAAGGCTTTAAGACACTGTGGTGAAATTTTGGTGAATTTTGAACAATTCCTTCATACTTTTTCGCAATTGCAGTAATAAAGTGTGTTTAGTTTAAAATTTAAAGTGACAGTAACGGTTTTATTTTAAAACGTTTTTTGTGCTTTGTTATCAAGTTTATGCCTGTTTAACATGTCTGAACTACCAGATAGATTGTGTTCTGACTGTGGGGAAACCAAGGTTCCTTCTCATTTAACTATATGTATTTTATGTCATAAAAAAATTTAGTAAAAATGATGCCCAAGATGATTCCTCAAGTGAGGGGAGTAAGCATGGTACTGCATCATCCCCTCCTTCGTCTACACCAGTCTTGCCCATACAGGAGGCCCCTAGTACATCTAGTGCGCCAATACTCCTTACTATGCAACATTTAACGGCTGTAATGGATAATTCTATCAAAAACATTTTAGCCAATATGCCCACTTATCAGCGAAAGCGCGACTGCTCTGTTTTAGAAAATTCTGTAGAGCATGAGAACGCTGATGATATGGTTTCTGAAGGGCCCCTACATCAGTCTGAGGGGGCCAGGGAGGTTTTGTCTGAGGGAGAAATTTCAGATTCAGGAAACATTTCTCAACAAGCTGAACCTGATGTGATTACTTTTAAATTTAAGTTGGAACATCTCCGCGCTCTGCTTAAGGAGGTGTTATCCAATTTGGATGATTGTGATTATCTGGTCATTCCAGAACCACTATGTAAAATGGAAAAGTTCTTAGAGGCCCCGGGGCCCCCCGAAGCTTTTCCTATATCCAAGCGGGTGGCGTACATTGTTAGTAAAGAATGGGACAGGCCCGGTATACCTTTAGTACCTCCCCCCATATTTATAAAATTGTTTTCCTATAGTCGACCCCAGAAAGGACTGATGGCAGACAGTCCCCAAGGTCGAGGGGGCGGTTTCTACTCTACACAAGCGCGCCACTATACCCATAGAAGATAGTTGTGCTTTCCAAGATCCTATGGATAAAAAATTAGAAGGTCTGCTAAAGATGTTTGTTCAGCAAGGTTCCCTTCTACAACCAATTGCATGCATTGTCCCTGTCACTGCAGCCGCGTGTTTCTAGTTTGATGAGCTAGGAAAGGCGATTATTAGTAATTCTTCTTCTTATGAGGAGATTATGGACAGAATTCGTGCTCTTAAATTGGCTAATTCTTTCACCCTAGACGCCACCTTGCAATTGGCTAGGTTAGCGGCGAAAAAATTCTGGGTTTGCTATTGTGGCGCAGAGCGCTTTGGTTAAAATCTTGGGCAGCGGATGCGTCTTCCAAGAACAAATTGCTTGACATTCCTTTCAAGGGGAAAACACTCTTTGGCCCTGACTTGAAAGAGATTATCTCTGATATCACTGGGGGCAAGGGCCACGCCCTTCCTCAGGATAGGTCTTTTCAAGACCAAAAATAAACCTAAGTTTCGTCCCTTTCGCAGAAACGGATCAGCCCCAAGGGCTACGTCCTCTAAGCAGGAAGGTAATACTTCTCAAGCCAATCCAGCCTGGAGACCTATGCAAGGCTGGAACAAAGGAAAGCAGGCCAGGAAACCTGCCACTGCTACCAAGACAGCATGAAATGCGGGCCCCCGATCCGGGACCGGATCTGGTGGGGGGCAGACTCTCTCTCTTCGCTCAGGCTGGGGCAAGAGATGTTCTGGATCCTTGGGCGCTAGAAATAGTCTCCCAAGGTTATTCTCTGGAGTTCAAGGGGCTTCCTCCAAGGGGGAGGTTCCACAGGTCTCAGTTGTCTTCAGACCACATAAGAAGACAGGCATTCTTACATTGGGTAGAAGACCTGCTAAAAATGGGAGTGATTCATCCTGTTCCATTAGGAGAACAAGGGATGGGGTTCTACTCCAATCTGTTCATAGTTCCCAAAAAAGAGGGAACGTTCAGACCAATCTTAGATCTCAAGATCTTGAACAAGTTTCTCAAGGTTCCATCGTTCAAGATGGAAACCATTCGAACACTTCTTCCTTCCATCCAGGAAGGTCAATTCATGACCAAGGTGGATTTCAAGGATGCGTATCTACATATTCCTATCCACAAGGAACATCATCGGTTCCTAAGGTTTGCATTCCTGGACAAGCATTTCCAGTTCGTGGCGTTTTCTTTCGGATTAGCCACTGCTCCTAGGATTTTCTCATAGGTACTAGGGTCCCTTCTGGCGGTGCTAAGACCAAGGGGCATTGCTGTAGTACCTTACTTGGACGACATTCTGATTCGAGCGTCGTCCCTTCCTCAAGTAAAGGCTCACACGGACATTGTCCTGGCCTTTCTCAGATCTCACGGATGGAAAGTGAACGTGGAAAAGAGTTCTCTATCTCCGTCAACGAGGGTTCCCTTCTTGGGAACTATAATAGACTCCTTAGAAATGAGGATTTTTCTGACAGAAGCCAGAAAAACAAAACTTCTAGACTCTTGTCGGATACTTCATTCCGTTCCTCTTCCTTCCATAGCGCAGTGCATGGAAGTGATAGGTTTGATGGTAGCGGCAATGGACATAGTTCCTTTTGTGCGCATTCATCTAAGACCATTACAACTGTTCATGCTCAGTCAGTGGAATGGGGACTATTCAGACTTGTCTCCGAAGATACAAGTAAATCAGAGGACCAGAGACTCATTCCGTTGGTGGCTGTCCCTGGACAACCTGTCACAAGGGATGACCTTCCGCAGACCAGAGTGGGTCATTGTCACGACCGACGCCAGTCTGATGGGCTGGGGCGCGGTCTGGGGATCCCTGAAAGCTCAGGGTCTTTGGTCTCGGGTAGAATCTCTTCTACCGATAAATATTCTGGAACTGAGAGCGATATTCAATGCTCTCAAAGCTTGGCCTCAGCTAGCGAGGGCCAAGTTCATACATCAACCATCAGGGGGGAACAAGGAGTTCCCTAGCGATGGAAGAAGTGACCAAAATCATTCTATGGGCGGAGTCTCACTCCTGCCACCTGTCTGCTATCCACATCCCAGGAGTGGAAAATTGGGAAGCGGATTTTCTGAGTAGTCAGACATTGCATCCGGGGGAGTGGGAACTCCATCCGGAAATCTTTGCCCAAGTCACTCAACCGTGGGGCATTCCAGACATGGATCTGATGGCCTCTCGTCAGAACTTCAGAGTTCCTTACTACGGGTACAGATCCAGGGATCCCAAGGCGGCTCTAGTGGATGCACTAGTAGCACCTTGGACCTTCAAACTAGCTTATGTGTTCCCGCCGTTTCCTCTCATCCCCAGGCTGGTAGCCAGGATCAATCAGGAGAGGGCGTCGGTGATTTTGATAGCTCCTGCGTGGCCACGCAGGACTTGGTATGCAGATCTGGTGAATATGTCATCGGCTCCACCATGGAAGCTACCTTTGAGACGAGACCTTCTTGTTCTAGGTCCGTTCGACCCACTCCAGCTGACTGCTTGGAGATTGAACGCTTGATCTTATCAAAGCGAGGGTTCTCAGATTCTGTTATTAATACTCTTGTTCAGGCCTGAAAGCCTGTAACCAGAAAAATTACCACATAATTTGGTATATCTGTTGGTGTGAATCTGCAGGATTCCCTTGGGACAAGGTTAAGATTCCTAAGAGTCTATCCTTCCTTCGAGAAGGATTGGAAAAAGGATTATCTGCAAGTTCCTTGATGGGACAGATTTCTGCCTTGTCTGTGTTACTTCACAAAAAGCTGGCAGCTGTGCCAGATGTTCTAGCCTTTGTTCAGGCTCTGGTTAGAATCAAGCCTGTTTACAAAATTTTGACTCCTCCTTGGAGTCTCAACCTAGTTCTTTCAGTTCTTCAGGGGGTTCCGTTTGAACCCTTACATTCCGTTGATATTAAGTTATTATCTTGGAAAGTTTTGTTTTTGGTTGCAATTTCTTCTGCTAGAAGAGTTTCAGAATTATCTGCTCTGCAGTGTTCTTCTCCTTATCTGGTGTTCCATGCAGATAAGGTGGTTTTGCGTACTAAACCTGGTTTTCTTCCAAAAGTTGTTTCTAACAAAGACATTAACCAGGAGATAGTTGTGCCTTCTTTGTGTCCTAATCCAGTTTCAAAGAAGGAACGTTTGTTGCACAACTTGGATGTAGTTCGTGCTCTCAAATTTTACTTAGCAGCTACTAAGGATTTCAGACAAACTTTGTCTTTGTTTGTTGTTTATTCTGGTAAACGGAGAGGTCAAAAAGCAACTTCTACCTCTCTCTCCTTCTGGATTAAAAGCATTATCCGATTGGCTTATGAGACTGCCGGACGGCAGCCTCCTGAAAGAATCACAGCTCACTCCACTAGGGCTGTGGCTTCCACATGGGCCTTCAAGAACGAGGCTTCTGTTGATCAGATATGTAAGGCAGCGACTTGGTCTTCACTGCACACTTTTTCTAAATTTTACAAATTTGATACTTTTGCTTCTTCTGAGGCTATTTTTGGGAGAAAGGTTTTGCAAGCCGTGGTGCCTTCCATTTAGGTGACCTGATTTGCTCCCTCCCTTCATCCGTGTCCTAAAGCTTTGGTATTGGTTCCCACAAGTAAGGATGACGCCGTGGACCGGACACACCTATGTTGGAGAAAACAGAATTTATGTTTACCTGATAAATTACTTTCTCCAACGGTGTGTCCGGTCCACGGCCCGCCCTGGTTTTTTTAATCAGGTCTGATAATTTATTTTCTTTAACTACAGTCACCACGGTAACATATGGTTTCTCCTATGCAAATATTCCTCCTTAACGTCGGTCGAATGACTGGGGTAGGCGGAGCCTAGGAGGGATCATGTGACCAGCTTTGCTGGGCTCTTTGCCATTTCCTGTTGGGGAAGAGAATATCCCACAAGTAAGGATGACGCCGTGGACCGGACACACCGTTGGAGAAAGTAATTTATCAGGTAAACATAAATTCTGTTTTTACCATTTTCTGTATACACACATGCTTTTTTCTATTATCTGTAAATCAAAGCCCAATACTTAGAACAATTGAGAATTAATATTTTAATGTTTTAATGTAATGTTTTCTGCTAGCTATGTTTACACAGCTGTTCTATAGCCAATACTTAAAGGGACATGAAACACATTTTTTTTTTCATGATTCAGATAGAGAATACAATTTTAAAAATTGTTTCCAATTTACTTCTATTATCAAATTTGCCTTGTTCTCATGTTATACTTTGTTGTAGAGATATCTAGACAGGTAGCATGTCTGGAGCATTACATTACAGGAAATAGTGCTGCCATCTAGTGCTCTTGCTAATGTATAACATTGTTGCGAAACTGCTGCTATATAGTGCTGCAGCCACGTGCACACTCCTGATCTTACCTTCCCGCTTTTCAACAAAGGATAGCAAGAAATTTAAGATACTTCAATAATAGAAGTAAATTGAAAAGTTGTTTAAAATTGGATGCTCTAACGGAATCATGATATAAAATGTTTGGGTTTTATGACCCTTTAAGCATAGAGACTTTCAGTATAGGTAGGGATACCTCAGGCAATGCAGCTATTTTAAATGTCAAAATAAACAAATGAGCTATTGGTAAACAATTGGATACATTCCAGCAGGTAAAATGGATTATTGGGAACAAATTAAAGGTGAACAAAATGTAGGGTACACTGTCCCTTTAAGCTAAAGTACTTTGTGGTGTCTCAATTCCACTACATCCTGTGTGTCAGAAATAAGCAGATATTTATGCCCAATAACATACAAAATGTTTATGTTCAGAGGCAGAAGCAGGTTTAGATTTATATAAACTATTATTATTATTAGATATTTATAAAGTGCCAACATGTTATTCAGCTCTTTACAAAGCTACCTCACATTCACAGGGGTACAGTATGACACAGTAACTAGCATGTTTCCTGAAAGTTATGGCAAGTAAAAATGTGTACTAAACATGTCCTTTTGTACCAGGTCTTTCCACAGTAGCAAGAAACGTTCATCTTAAAATGAAATTCCCCATTTATGGTTTAATATTACACTATGGGGGAAAATGTTGCAATTAACTTTCATTGTGTATTTTGCCTGTTTTTCCAATGCCCTAAGATAGGCTACAGTTTGCTCTGTGGAATTCATAACCCTGATGTACCTTTATGCTGCACTACTATTGGTTTGAAATGTACAAGAACATATTTATATCTGTCCCTAATTGTAATTGGCCACAACAAATGAGATAAAACAAAAACACTCAGAAGGGTTTTCAAAGGGTGTGCCCCTTGGCTACAAAACATTGCAGACATTGCTATCAAAATAGCAGCTTTAAAGTATTTCAGACATTTATTTTGAATAAATATCTTTGCAATACAGTGATTAATTTCTTATGTTTATAAAAAAAAAAAAAATGTCCCTTTAAGTACATACAGACACCTGTCTCAGAGCATAATGTGTGATCTGTTGCTTGTACAAGTGCATATTTCCGTTCATGGAACAGTATCAAAGCTTATGGCAATCAACCACTGGCTGTTCTGGTATATTGCTCTACAAACCAAGCCAAAGAAATGTGAGGGATGTTTTTAAAATTAGTCACTCTTTTAAATGTTTCCAACCCCAAAAATGGCATCTGCCCATCCTGTAACCAGCAGCCTCACCCTAAAGGAGAAAGTAAATGTGTTGTTGCTGGTGGTTTGTGTGCAATCTCCAAGAATTGGTCTGAAGTTTCCCCTGAGGATTTTCATGCATATCTAAGGTTTCCATCTGTTTAAATAGTACAACATATATCACTTCAGAATACCAGGCAAGCAGATATGGAAAAATACACCATAAATGCCAACTGGAACTAATTTATACAGCTTGGAAGTGACGCTACATTTTAGTTTAGTGAAAAATGGAGACATCTTGTGGCCAAATTACAGATTGATTTAGCAGTACTGAAGGGATACATTAAATCTTTATTATTGGTATAATTGTGCATTATATTTTCTATCTTTACTTTAAAGTGTGAACAGATGAATATGAGTTATCAAGGACATTACATTCTTTAAATTAAACAATATAAAGCAAACATTTACATTATATGGTATTTCTGTCACTCTTGTTATGCCCTGGTTCATGAATAAGAGGCCATCTTACTATTAAAGTAATTTATATATTTATATGAAGTTATTAGTGTGTCCATTGGGAATGTCTCATGTTTATTCACAATAGTGATGTCGCAAACTTAAAATTTTCCGTTCGCGAACCGCGAACGTCCGCAACTGTTCTCGAACGGGCGAACCGGGCGAACCGCCATTGACTTCAATAGTCAGGCGAATTTTAAAACCCACAGGGACTCTTTCTGGCCACAATAGTGATGGAAAAGTTGTTTCAAGGGTACTAACACCTGGACTGTGGCATGCCGGAGGGAGATCCATGACAAAACTCCCACGTAAAATTACATAGTTGATGCAGAGTCTGGTTTTAATCCATAAAGGGCATAAATCACCTAACATTCCTAAATTGTTTGGAATAATGTGCTTTAAAACATCAGGTATGATGTTGTATCGATCAGGTAGTGTAAGGGTTACGCCCGCTTCACAGTGACAGACCAAACTCCCCGTTTAACGCACCGCAAACAACCGCAAACAGTCCATTTGCACAACCGCAAACTCCCCATTTGCACAAGGTTGGATACCAAGCTAGCCATGTCACGTTCCTTGTCCTCACTGATGTCATTGAAGGTCTCTTCCTCCACCCAGCCACGTACAACACCAAGTGTCCCCGAAAGGTGACAACAAGCCCCCTGGGGCGCCTGTTGTGTTTGGTCTTCCACCTCCTCAAAGCCACCTTCCTTATCTGACTCCTCTTCTTCAGACTCCTCTCTCTGCATTGCCTCTCTCTGCGTTATTATAAGGTGTGTTAAGTAGTACTATTCTTATCAGTGTAATCCCTGTTCCGTCCCCTATCAGGGGACGTGTATATGGCATGGATTTTAGGAACCGGGAGATGGAAAAAGATGCTTGGTCGGTCCTCCTACTTCAAATTTGGGGCACTGCGCGTGCAATCGTGGCCGGACTTTTAGCCAACGGACATTTGGCCGAAACACAAGTGGCTGTCAGATAACAGTCCGGCCACGAGATAGATAGATTTGATAGATAGATAGATACATAGATTAGATAGATAGATCAATGGATGCAATAGATACATTTGATAGATACGATAGATAGATTTGATAGATAAATAGATAGATTTGATAGCTATATAATTTCCCAGACAGAGAATTACAAGACGTGCGGTCTGGGACCCATGGTAAGGTTCCCAGAGGCAGTTGCGGCGCCAGGGGACGTGTATATGGCATGGATTTTAGGAACCGGGAGATGGAAAAAGATGCTTGGTCGGTCCTCCTACTTCAAATTTGGGGCACTGCGCATGCAGTCTACTGTGCCACCAGATAAGAGTGGTGTGTTAAGTAGTACTATTCTGATCAGTTTAATACCTGTTACGCCCCCTATCAGGGGACGTGTATATGGCATGGATTTTATGAACCGGGAGATGGAAAAAGATGCTTGGTCGGTCCTCCTACTTCAAATTTGGGGCACTACGCGTGCAATCTATTGTGCCACCAGATAAGAGTGGTGTGTTAAGTAGTACTATTCTGATCAGTTTAATACCTGTTACGCCCCCTATCAGGGGACGTGTATATGGCATGGATTTTAGGAACCGGGAGATGGAAAAAGATGCTTGGTCGCTCCTCCTACTTCAAATTTGGGGCACTGCGCGTGCAATCGTGGCCGGACTTTTAGCCAACGGACATTTGGCAGACGGACATTTGGGTGATGGACATTTGGCCAAAACACAAGTGGCTGTCACAAAACAGTCCGGCCACGAGATAGATAGATTTGATAGATAGATACATAGATTAGATAGATAGATAGATCAATAGATGCAATATACATTTGATAGATACAATAGATAGATAGATAGATTGATAGACAGATAGTTTTTTTTAAAATTTACACTACTGTTACACCAGATATGAGTGGGGGCACTGGGCAAGTGGGCCTGGCACACACGCTGGCAGGCAACTGCAATTAGATTACACTAGCAGACTGATGTTTCACAGTCAAAAACATTTTTTTTTTTTTAAATTTACACTACTTTTACACCAGATATGAGTAATGGCACTGGGCAAGTGGGCACAGTATACGCTGTGAGCCTGGCACACACGCTGGCAGGTAGGCAACTGCAATTAGATTACACAAGCAGACTGATTTTTCACAGTCAAAAAAGTTTGTTTTTTTAAATTTACACTACTGTTACACCAGATATGAGTGGGGGCACTGGGCAAGTGGGTCTCGCACACACGCGGACGGGCAGGCAGGCAACTGCAATTAGATTACACTAGCAGACTGATGTTTCACAGTCAAAAAAGTTTTTTTTTTTAAAAATGTACACTACTGTTACACCAGATATGAGTGGTGGCACTGGGCAAGTGGGCACAGTATACGCTGTGAGCCTGGCACACACGCTGGCAGGCAGGCAACTGCAATTAGATTACACAAGCAGAATGATGTTTCACACTCAAAAATTTTTTTTTTTAAATTTACACTACTGTTGCACCAGATATGAGTGGGGGCACTGGGCAAGTGGGCACAGTATACGCTGTGAGCCTGGCACACACGCTGGCAGGCAGGCAACTGCAATTAGATTACACAAGCAGACTGATGTTTCACAGTCAAAAAAGTTTTTTTTTTTTTTAATTTACACTACTGTTACGCCAGATATGAGTGGTGGCACTGGGCAAGTGGGCCTGCCACACACGCTGGCAGGCAGGCAACTGCAATTAGATTACACAAGCAGACTGATGTTTCACAGTCAAAAAAGTATTTTTTTTAAAATTTACACTACTGTTACACCAGATATGAGTGGTGTGGCACTGGGCAAGTGGGCCTGGCACACACGCTGGCAGGCAGGCAACTGCAATTAGATTACACTAGCAGAATGATGTTTCACAGTCAAAAAAGTTTTTTTTTTTTAAATTTACACTACTGTTACACCAGATATGAGTGGTGGCACTGGGCAAGTGGCTTGGCAGGCAGGCAACTGCAATTAGATTACACAGGGGAAAAAAATAATTAAAAAAAATGATGTTCTAGCCCTAAAAAGGGCTTTTTGGGGTGCTGTGCTTACAGCAGAGATCCAATGAGTCCTTCAGGACTGTAGTGGACACTGAATACACTAGCTTAGCTATCAATTTCCCTATTAAATCACCAGCAGCTACACTGTCCCTCCTCTCACTAACAATGCAGCTTCCGAATGAATCTAAAATGGCTGCTGTTCAGGAGCTGGGAGGGTCTGGGAGGGAGGGTCTGCTGCTGATTGGCTGGAATGTGTCTGCAGACTGTGAGATACAGGGTCAAAGTTTACTCAATGATGACGAATAGGGGGCGGATCAAACATCGCATATGTTCGCCCGCAGCATGTTCGCCGGGAACTATTCACCGGCGAACTATTTGCAACATCACTAATTCACAATAGTAAACTAATTGTCATAAGTTACTACCATAAAACTAAGGTAAGTGGCTTATTCCAAAACCATGGACATTAATATGGAGTTGCCCCCTCCCCCCTCTTTGTGGCTATAACAGGTGCCACTCTTCTGGCTTTCCACAAGACTTTCAAATGTGTCTGTGGAAATATGTGCCCATGCAGCCAAAAGAGCATTTGTGAGGTCAGGCACTGATGTTGGATGATAAGGTCTGGCTCACAACTGGAGCTCATGTTCATCACAAAGTTGTTCAAAAGGGTTGAGGTCAGGACTTTGTACAAAACATTCAAGTTCCTCCACACCAACCGTGTCTTCATGTACTTTGGTGGCCTTCCACAAACTGCTGCTGCTGGAAGCATCTATATTGTATTTGTATCCTGTAGTATTAAGATGACCCTTCACTGGAACCAAGGGTCCTAACCCAATCCCTGAAAACACCACCAGACCATTACCCATCTTCCATTAAACTTTACAGTAGGCACCATTCATTCCAGTAGGCATTGTTCTCCTGGCATCTGCCACACCCATATTCTTCCATCAGACTGCCAGACAATGAAGTGTGATTCATCACTCTTAATTGTACACTTTAGCGATGTAAAACTGGTTTTATGCTGTTTAATGTCCAGAATCAGACAAAACATACAATTTTAAACAACTTTTCAATTTACTTCTATTATCACATTTGTTTCATTCTCATGATATCCTTTGTTGAAGGAGGAGCAATGCACTAGTGGGAACTTGCGAGCACATCAGGTGAGCCAATGTGTAAATGTAGGACAACTAAGGTTAATTCAAATTCTGGATACTCCCATGTTTTGCAATTTTCATGCATCCATTTGTGTGGGGGTTGGAGACAGTGGGCAAAGGGGCTTTTAATACCACTATGACTGCCAGTAACACCTAAGACAACCCTCCTGGCTGCTAGTAGTACAAGGTAGTGCACATGGAGTGCCATTTCTTGGGCCATGTTTGCAATGGTTAAATGGATAAGGGTTTTTTTTAATTTAGCTGTCACAGCCCTCAGGGAATGCAAGATTAAGCAGGAAAAAGGAATAATCGAAACATGTTTGTTTTTTAGGCAAGATTAAAGATATATGGAGCCATTGTTGTAAGAGTAATTGAAAGGGACAGCATAATTTCTTAGGGAATAGGATGTAATGGGCAATTATTATTGTATGTGGAAGCTAGAAGGGCAGATATTACATTCTATACAACAGATACAAAGAAGTTTAGTTAGGAACTTTGATGTAGGCTGATCTACTGGTGTGGTTGGATGATTGGTCATACCTCAATTTTATTTTTCAAGTTAGTTCTCACAGATTGAAGCAGGTGGTGATGGGTAAAAAGGGCATTCAAATAGATAATTGTGGTTGGAGGACAGAGATGATATTGGAGGTACTAGATGGCAGTTGTCTGAAATCTGAAAGGTGCTATAGTTTCTTTGAAAATGTAGTGCTAGTTTCCATTGAGGTGGTAAAGTTTGGAAACTGGTGGTAACATCAAAATTCTCCATAGACTTAATGTAGATAAATGTTTTTTTAATACCACCTCAATGGTAACTAGCCCTTAGAATTTGTTCCACTTAGCCATAATTGGTTTACGCTAGGTCACAAACCGATAAATATGTTGTCAGGAGCAATTTCATGTATTGACTGCTTTAATGGTGCGTTATACCACCGGCTGCCAAGAATATTTTCCTGTTCCATAAAAAGTATAAGAAGCTGTTAAGTGCTAATTTACACCAGGTTTCCAATGAAAGAGCAAACCGTTAATACACTGTCAGAGGCTGTCAATACATAAGAAAAACCAATTACACCCAGCTCAACTGGGTGTAAAAGATGAAAACTTAGCTTTTTGAGGACTAGTCTCCATAAAATTTTTAAAACTTCCAAACAATGCAAGTGTTTCAAAGTAGAAATAAATTGTAATATGTAATATTTATTGTTGTCCCATGTATAGGAATAGTTGCACTTATGTTTTAATGGAAATATCAGTATGTTTTTATGCATTTACATGTAAGAATATATGCAAGCACATAGCTACAAAATTTAAACTAGACCTATGCCTAGGGCAGCAATAAATATTACATATAATAATAAAGTAGAAAATGCATTTATAATAAAAAGTAGTATTTACTTATGGTTAAAAAATATGTACTATAAATAAGTGTATCTTTGTTTTTGTTTCTCTTTAGAAGAGATCACAGGTAAGGAGCGAAGAAGTTAAAAGTAGAATGGATGGTCCTTTTCGTTATCCTCATCTGGATAATTTAAGGGGGTCTCTGTAAGGGATTGGAAACTTGTCATAATTCATGCACAAAAAATTTATCATGCATATATGAAGCCGGACAGATAGCTCAGCATGCTAAGGCACTGTGGCTGAGCTCTGTAGCAACCCAAGGGTTGCAGGTTCAATCCCTGGTGAGATCCACTCAGCCTTTCATCCTTCCAAGGTCGATAAAATGAGCAGAGCCTTGATACCCTTACGGGTGATTAGCCGTGCTTTACAAGTACCCCATACATACATATATATAGATCACTAATAAAAAAAAAATAGTGAAAAAAATTAACCCTTTAGGTGTTGATCACAGTGTTATTGCTGTGATCACGCTGATCTGTAAGTGGGAAATTGGGGGTGGAAGTGGGAGTTGGTGGGTTGAGGGAGTTAGTGTTAGGTATGAGGTTTTTTTAAAAAATAACCCTTTCAGTGCTGTTCAGATCTATGTATCAAACTTCCCTGTATGAAGACTGAAAAGGGCAGGCCCGTATTTGGCCCTGTAACTTCCCAAAATCCCATAAGACCTGAACATGGGGGGTATTGCTGTACTTGTGGGACATTGCAGAATACAAATACGGGTATTTCCTTACAGTAAACCCTGTTAGGGGTATGATATTTCAAAACAAAATGTGTGTGTGTTTTGTGAAATGCTGTAAACAGAGTGAACTGAGCATAACAAAATAGTGCCAGTCACTTTTCTCGCAATCTCTCGATGAGTACAGCACTGTTTTAAAATCCTTGGAGGTTGAACTTCAGCTCCACAAAGCGCTGTAAAGTGAGGTAAACCTGTATAAATGTTCTATGTCAAAAGAAAGCTCTATTTGTCCTCTAAAACATTATATAATAAGTGTGGGTGAACTTAATGTGAAATAGGTACATTATGGTAGAACAAACATATAGCTCAAATTCTAGGTTTTATTTACGTTCAGAACTTGGACAATTGTCTTTGTCCTTAAAGGAACAGACTACTCCAAAATTGTTATTATTTAAAAAGATAGAAAATACCTTTATTACCCATGCCCTAGTTTTGCACAACCAACATGGTTATATTAATATACTTTTTACCTCTGTGATTACTTTGTATCTAAGCCTCTTCTGACAGCCCCCTAATCACATGGCTATTTATTTATTATCTATTGGCTTGCATTTTAGCCAATTAGTGCTGTGTTGTGCACAACCCACTGGTGTTAGCTCAATGTTATCTAAAGGGCCAGGGGCGTATTTTGGCCTAGACCAGGGGTCAGCAACCTTGGCTCTCCAGATGTTTTAGAACTACATTTCCCATGATGCTTAGGCAGCTTAAAGACACTTAAGCATCATGGGAAATGCAGTTCTAAAACAACAGGAGAGCCAAGGTTGCTGACCCCTGGCCTAGGCAAACAAGGCACTTGCCTAGGGCGACAGATTGGGAGAGGGCTGCATATATTTGTGGCTATATTTGTAAGAACCTTACAATTATTTTAGAAGTATTATACAAGTATATAATGGGATATTTTGCCCAAAGAGAATGTTGGGGAAGTATTGTTTCAAGAAATCTGTGTATAGTTAGTTATATATACATATATATATATATATATATATATATATATATTGCAGCAATATATAGTTTTGTGTGTATATAACTCTGTGTGTGTATGTGTCTGTGACTGTGGGTGTGTGTATGTGTGTGAACATTTATTTTGGGCATGCCAAAAAAAAAAAAGTTACATTGCTCCCAGACCAAAAAATATTATGAGAATGAGGAAGAAGAAGCGCTGAGTCTTTGGGTGAATATAAAGAGTTTTATTAGGAGCAGACTTCCATACTAGACATCAGGTAAGCTCCTATCTTACGCGTTTCGCATAATATTTCAAAATATTATGTCCAAAAAAGGCCTAAAAAACCCTTAGGGGGCAACAGAATTTTGAGTGCCTAGGGCAGCACAAAACCTAAATACGCCACTGTATAGGGCACACATGAATTAGCAGTGTCTTGTTGTGAAAAGCTAATAAAAAAGTATGTGATAAAAGGCTGTTTATAGTGGCTTAGAAATAGGAAGAAATTTCGAGGTTTAAATGTTATTAAGTATATTAATATAACAATGTTGGTTGTGCAAAGCTGGGGAATGGGAAGTAAATGCGTTATCTATCTTTTTAAACAATAACCATTTTGGTATATACTGTCCCTTTAAGGGGTTAAACAACTTTCCAATTTACTTCTATTATCATATTTTCTTCATTCTTTAGATATTTTATGTTGAAGATGCAGCAATTCCCTTCTGGGATCCAAAATAATTTGCCTCATTCTACTAGTATCATTTGTTTAAAAGCATACCTAGGCAGGCTCAGGTGCAGCAATGCACTACTGTGAGCTAGCTTTTAATTGGTGGATTTACATAACTGCATCTTTTCATTAACTCACTTGTGT
Source organism: Bombina bombina (assembly GCF_027579735.1). Lineage (NCBI taxonomy): Eukaryota > Metazoa > Chordata > Amphibia > Anura > Bombinatoridae > Bombina > Bombina bombina. Next base: position 190,577,758 of record NC_069506.1, on the reverse strand, counting down.
TCAGCTTTAGATCCAGAAGGGAATTGCTGCATCTTCAACAAAAAATATCATGAGAATGAAGAAAATATGATAATAGAAGTAAATTGGAAAGTTGTTTTAAATGTTCTATCTTAATCACAAAAGAAAAAAGTTGGGTTTCATGTCCCTTTAATGTAATGAGTGTTTACTACAGGGTCAATTTAACGCCGCATGAAATAAAAATGGAGGCCACGTGAGCCAATACGAGTAAGGAATTACTAAGTGGTCAGGGGAAGGGGTTACAAAAACCTGAAAGTGTGGGTTGTAGATGAATCTGACTGCAGTCTGGAGCTGACCGAGTGAAGAGAAGGATCCATCCCTGGAAGTGGTAGTGATTTCGGAGACACATGTTTGGATGATTCTTTGAGTTTTATGGTGGCATTTTATAAAGTTTGTGTTAATGTTAAATTATGTTAATTTGAGTTATTTTAATAAAGCTGGCTGTGGCCATTACAGCCCCATGTGTCTGTGTGTTATTTAAAGGGACAAGATACACCAGAATTTATAATGTTTCAAAAGATAGACAATCCCTTTATTACCCATTACCCAGTTTTGCATAACCAATGTAGTTATATTAATACACTTTTTACCTCTGTGATTACCTTGTATCTAAGCCTCTGCAGACTGCCCCCTTATTTCAAAACTATGGAGGTTTACAATGGCACTACTGTGGCAATCCCCACAAATATTTGGTTGGTTACCCCCGTCCTACTTGTTGCGTTTCAATTGTGCCTCAAGTGGAGTGAATTCAATGTAAAGAATGTGGGTTGGTGCTCAGCATTAACTAGAACTATAACAAACAAAAAGTGGATAGAGATCCACTGAAAGAATGCAAGTAGCACTCTATGCCTAGGCTGGAAGGCGTGCGGTCCGGATATAGTTAAAACATAGCTTTTATTAATAAATTTATTAAAATACACACAAACACACAAACATATGTTAAAATTTCCACTCTGTTTGGTGATTCTATATAAGGGTGATGGCTATCAATTACAAATATAGGCCTCAGATAAGTAATGCTATCACCTATAGAAATATGATATTTTCAGTTGAGTAAATTAGGGGACTCCCACTGGCCACCTAAAATCAGGTAACTAAGGTGGAGGTGGACAGAGCTTGCTTACTAATATTGAAAATATCAATTATATATTTATGCTCAGTCTTAGCCCAGCTCCCTACAATGTGAATGTCCGTTAGAATTAAAATGTACACAATACCTGTCACAGTAGGTCTCTCAGAATAACCAACGCTAAGTTTTTCAATAGATTAGGTATCTCTAACTGGTAATTCAGTGAGTTTGGGATACCCTGGTGACAGACACCTTATGTAAATAGATGTATATACTTGCACCAATACCCTTCAGAATTGTATAAATTGTGATAATCCACTGGAAACTATTATAAACATTGAGACTGTGTCAGCTTCCTTAATTAGTTCAATAAATGGGTGACCATTTGGTTCACTCTGAATGGATGAAAAATGTTATCCTGGTTATTGGAAGTTATCTAGGTTTTATTAATTGAGTATCAATGATGTTATGTGTGTGAGAATCTAAAGAGATTGTGTTTTCGTTATACCTGCAAGGTAAACAATACTTGATTGTACAATATCTTATCACATGCCAGAAATACAATAACAATCTTTTATGTACAGAGTTGATTCTATTTTAATTCCTGATAATACCCACTCAGATTCTTTGATCATATAATATTTTCCTGTTTATATACACAGGTTATAGGTTGTACATTAGTGATTTGATTCATATATTTCTTTTTTTTTTTTTTTTTATAATTGTTTATTAGCCATTTCAACATGCCATTCCATTGACAAAAAGAAAGGAAAAAAAAACCTCAGGTATCCCTGAAGATGTAATACAAACGATACACTTAATCATAGTGTCATGTCATTACATTATTATACATAGATTTAAATAAAACACATTGCTCCGAACATTTGAAAGTATGTATCTAAATATATTAACAAAAGAAAAAAAAAGAAAACTATTTCTATAGGGTCAATAATTGTTACTAAAACCTCATTTGCATGATGAAATTGGAATTTTCTTATATTATAAAAGAGAAAAGAAAAGAAAAAGAACAGCGGGGCAGAAAAAAAAAAAAAAAAAAAAAAAAGGAAAAAAAAAGAGAGATTTACCCTCCCGGCCCCCTCGTCCCCCGTCCCCATACCAACCCCCAATGGTTAACTACACAGGGTATTCATTATTCGCTATAGCTTGTTCCATATATATTGTACCCCTGAAAGGTGCAATTATCTGTCTCTGCATGTTTACTGGTAAGCTAGTAATTACACTTTTCCATTTGCAAAAAAAATTCTTAACTTGAGCTTCTGAGTTTACAGATGTGTCAATTTGTTCTAAGATAATTTGGTTTTGAAGCTTTTGCTTGAATTCTTTCAAACTTGGGGCCTTTTTAGATTTCCAGTATTTTAAAATTAAAAGCCTTCCCGTGATAATTATATTATTCAGTTGTCGAATGTTTTTAAGTACTGTCTCTTCTTGATTAATGAAGAAAAAGACATTCTTATCTGTTATTTGAAAATTACTTTGATTAATTTTACTAACCCAGTTACCTATCTTGTACCAAAATCTTTTAATTTTATAACAGTACCAGAAACAATGCTGCAGATCTGCGCTATTACTCTTACACTTCTGGCAAGATGTCATAGCTTTATCCCATTTAGCCTTTACTTGTGGGGTAATATAGGCTCTATTTATAAATTTGGTGTGTGTCTCCCTCCATGAGGTGGAGACTGTCGCTCTATCTATAAGGCTAAAACTTTCTTGGATTCTTTCTGGCGGGATCAATCAGATTTCTGCTAGTTTTTGTAGATTACTAAAACCGTTATTAGAAATTATCAGTCTATATATTGTTGAAATACTATACCTACCTGCCTTGAAGAGCTTTAAAATGGGTTCTATAGGGTCCCAGGCATCTATCGCCAAATTATTTTGTAATATTTCTTGTAGATAGTGCCTAATTTGTAGAAAGGCATAGAATTCTTTGTTTTTTATCTCATAATCTTGCTTTATTTTAGCAAAGGTCTTACAAGTCCATGTTTCTCTATCTATAAATTGAAATACATTGGTAATCCCTTTTTGGGCCCAAGTCTTAAATACACTTGAATCCAATGCTGGTACAAAGTTAGGGTTTCCCACTATAGGTAGATAGGTAGAAAAAGAGCTGTCGATGTCTAGGATATGTAGTATTCTTTGCCATGCAGTAATTACCATCTGTATAACGGGTAGGTCTTTGATTTTATAAGGCCTTTTATCTCTAGGTATATGGAGAAGAGCATTAAGCGAGAATGGGTATACTAGGACTCTTTCTAATGGGAGGGCTGCGTAGTAATCGGTTTCTGTCAGCCAATCTAAGGCAATCTTACCAATGCAAACTAAATTATACATTTCTATATCAGGTAACCCTAGCCCTCCTTCAGTTCTAAACAACATAAGTTTTTTATATGAGATTGCCTTCCTTTTTTCCCCCCAGAGAAATTGTATACACTCTTGTTTGAACCTATTAAGGTCCTTTTTTTTAATTATTATTGGTAAATTTTGCATTAGGTACAACAATTTGGGGAATAGGAGCATTTTAATTAAATTAACTTTGCCTGTTAACGTAAGCTTAAATTTTGCCCACTTTTCCATATAATATTTTATTTTAAGAAAGATTGGTGGGTAGTTAAGGTTGTACCAGTCTTCGAAATTAATTGACAGTTTGATACCCAGATACGTGAAGTGATCTTTTGTTTCTCTAAAGGGGGAAATTTGTAACAAGTCCTTATTTTTTTTAAGCCAATAGATTTCTGTTTTTGTGAGGTTTACTTTATAGCCCGAAAAACCCCCGAAATCACGTAGTATTTGATTTAAAGTAGGAATGTTTTTTTTTGTATTGGATAATAACACTAATAGATCATCCGCGTATAATAATGTTGTGATCTTCCTTTTACCTATTTTAATCCCCTCCAGTTCTTTCCTAAGCTGGATAGCCAAGGGCTCAAGCGCTAGATTAAATAAATAAGGAGACAATGGGCAACCCTGTCTTGAGCCCTTGTGTAAAGGAAAATAATCTGTAATGGTGTCATTAATAATAACTGCGGCAGACGATAACTGGTATATTGCTTGTATGAATTGAAAGAAAGGGCCCTCGACTCCATATTTTTTCAATGCTGTAAATAGATGATCCCATGTTATGGAGTCGAAGGCCTTCTCTGCATCAATTGATACTATTGCTGCGTCTAAATCTGTGGTATATAATTCCGTTTCTACTTGTTTGTGGTATATATTAAGTACTAGCTGGAGTTTACGTAAATTGCGTGATGAGTTTCTGCCTGGCATGAAACCCACCTGGTCTTTATGAATAAGGGATCCAATAACATGTTTAAATCTTTGTGCAATTATAGACATTAAAAGTTTATAATCACTATTTAGTAGTGAGATCGGCCTATATGAGCCTATTTCCTCTGGGTTTTTGTTTTTTTTAAGGATCAAAGTTATAAGTGATGCCGCAAAATATTTTGAACGTAAATTATTTTTAATAAAAAATTGGTTGAATAAGGAGACTAGTAATGGTGCAATGTCCTCCGCTAGTAATTTGTAAAGTTCTGCAGGGAGTTGGTCTGGGCCAGCAGCTTTATTAGATGCCAGTTTTTTAATTGCATTAGTTACTTCAAGTAAAGTAATAGGAAGATTTAGTTCGTCCAGACTTGATTTATCTAGTTTTGGGACCCCAATTTTATCCCAGAACTCATGTTTAGCTTGTGTATCGATTACTGTCTCTGAGTAGACTTCCTTAAAATATTTACATATATAACTTTGAATTGCTGAGTTATTTATAATGCGTCCTTCTGTAGTCTTAATAGCTGTAACTGGCTCTTTTTTCTTTTTGGCTCTAGTTAAATTAGCTAATGCTTTGCCTGCTTTACCCCCATGTCTATAGAAAAAAAACCTCTTCCTAAGATCGTCTTGTGCCACCTTTTGTGTCAGAAATAATTCCCTTTCTTTTTTAACTTTTTGATATGATAGCCAAAGTACCTCAGATGGGTCACTAATGTAAGAATTAAACGCATTGCGTAACTGTGAGGCAAGTTCTAGATCCCTAGCCATTTGCTTTCTTTTATGTACTACCAAATATGCTTTTATTTCACCCCTTATCACTGCCTTAAAGGTCTCCCAAAGTATTTCTGTTTTAATTTCACTTGTTTCGTTAGTCTGTTTGAATTCTATCCATTTTAATCTTAGCCATGCCTTGAATTGTGCATTTGACACGAGATGTCTAGGAAAGAACAACCTGCCCAAGTTCATTTCTTGTGGGTTGCGTATTTTAATATGTAAGGTGATGATGGCATGATCTGAAATAAGTATTTCTTGTATTTCGGGTTTCAATTCTAAACGCAACATTTTGTCACTTACTAAGAAATAATCTAGCCTAGACAATGTACGATGTGCGTATGACTCGCATGAGAATTTTTTCAGGTCTGGATTTTGAATCCGCCAGATATCATTAAGGTGTAGTAAATTAGAGAAGTTCTTAAATATTTTAGCTTCTTGTTTACTATTTTTGTTTAATGATGGCTTTAGTCTGTCTAGCGTGGGGTATTTAACTATATTTAAATCGCCTGCCACAATTAGATTCTCTGAAAAGTAGGGTAGTAATTTTCTTTGTAACTTTACCCAGAAGGCATTATCTGTTTTATTAGGGCCATAAATATTGCAAAATGTAAATTTCGTCCCAGCTATTTCAAGTTGCATGATGAGATATCTCTCATCTTGGTCTATCTCCGTATTGAATATTTTAAATTGAATTTTTTTATGAAACAAAAAAGCGACCCCTTTTTTTCTATTCAAACATGGTGTACCCACTACTTTGCCTACCCAGTCAGTTTTGAGTTTGCCTAGCTCAATTTCATTCAAATGCGTTTCTTGAAGAAAAGCGATGTCTACTTTATATCTTTTTAACTGTTTTAATATTTTTTTACGTTTCTGTGGCGAAGTTATCCCCCCAACATTCCAGGAGGCGAGATTAAGTTTATTGTTCATTTTTACAAAAATATATTATCTAGCAGTATAGCCTTTCCGCAAGAGAAGGGGCGGGTAGTGGGGGGGGGGAGGGTCGGGGAGAGAAGAAAAAAAACAAAAAAAAAAAAACAAAAAAAAAAACCCTGCAACCAAACACAACACAATTAAAAAAACAATAATACTGAACCGTATCGGTCTCCATAGCCGAATTCAATGCAAGAAACATTGTAATTAGGCATTCCATATTAACATATTCATAAGTGATTAGATATCAGTCTATTTATTCCTAGTTATTTTAAAGTGTAATATTTTTCAGTTTTGCAAATTCCTTAGCTTCCTCTGGAGTATTGAATATCTTATTCTCTCCCTCTGTTAAAATCTTAATCTTTGCTGGGTATATGACCGTGGCTTTAATCCCTGCCTGAATAAATTTCGTACATATTGGGGTTACTTCTTTCCGTTTTTGTGATGTCTCAGATGAGTAATCCTGAAACATTAAGATAGATTTACCTTCAAAGATTAATGGCGCTTTTTGTCTATAGCATTGCATAAATTTTACCTTATCCTGAAAGTTTAAGAATCTAGCTATAATCGGTCTTGCTTTAACTGTTCCATCTGGTAAGGTCCTAATTGGCCCTAGGCGGTGAGCTCTTTCAACTATTAATGGTAATAAATTAGGTGTTATTCCAAGTCTCTGTGGTATTAACAGTGAGACCAGGTGTATTAAGTCTTGAGGCTCGCTCGCTTCGGGTATACCCAAAATTCTAACATTATTGCGACGCGAGCGATTTTCTAAATCAGTTAGTTTATATTGTAGACTTGCTATCTGTGTGTTCTGCTCCTTCATTGTGTGCTCTTGTATTATCTTAGCGTCCTCCAAATCAGATATACGTTGTTCCGCTTCATTAAGTCTTAATGTAAATTGTTTAATTTCTGTTGTCAGATTATTTATATCTGCTTTGATTTGCTCAAATTGTGGTAGCATAAGCTCCGCAATCTGTTTGACTATGTCCTGTGTCTCTGTGCTCGCAGTATCTACTGTAGGGGATGTTAGAGGCAGATTCCCTACGTTATCAATGCTAGTTCTGTTTTTCTTATCTCTAGCTTTGACTGGCATATTGGGTGATTGTGTCTTGTAATTAGTTATAAATCTCTCCATATGCTGAAAGTTTAATGCAGTATGATATTACTTAAAAAAAGAGAGGTGGAGGGAAGAAGGCGAAAAACAGTACAAATAAGTGCTTAGATGACAAAATTACACACTAAGAGATTGTGAGTACGTGTGTTGGACTATATCTTAGATATATATTTGTAATTATCTGTACATGCACGTATGTTCCCTTTTACACATGCAGATCAGTTGTCTTTATATATATTTTCAGAGCAATTTATCTCAATTCTATAAATATTTCCAGCCCTATTAAGCCTAGATTTCACTCTTCTCAGGCCTTCTTATTCTGTGCCAAAAATATTGATAACTTATAGAAAACCTTTAAAGAGATATATGCAAGAAAGAGAGTTTATATGTATATCATGAGATTAAAAAAAAAAAATAGGCCCATACAGATGTTAACCTGGCAAAACCTGCTACAAATACTCTCTAGGTAATATATCTTAATTCTATGAGTAGTTTCACTCCTAGTAAACCTAGGTTTCAATCTCTCAGGCCTTCTCTTTTGGAGCAGTGAATAAATATAAATATCCTATGGGAGACCTTAGGCAAGTTATATACAGTAAACAAATTTAGGCTAGCAAATCAAATTGCAATAAGGTAAACCCAAAAAAAGAAAAAAGAGATTTTTCCCCCCTTTTTTTCTTTTTTCCTTTTAGAATTGCTACCTCTGGTTAAAAGTGCAGGATATGTACAGCATGTAACTAAATTTTAGCAGTTCCCTTTGCATTTAACCATTCAAAAAAAAAAAAAAACATTCAAAAAAAGAAAAAGCATTGAAATTTTTTAGATTAAACTCTTTGGTAACAATAAACAAATAATTATTCAGCTTATGAAGTAGCCTTATTTGGGTAAGGCTGCCAGGGTTAGGGTTTAACATGCACTCATGAGATCTTTTTGAGGCATATTTGCCCCTCTCTGTGTATACGGCTGTCAGATCAAGGCAGTGGGGCTCTCTATTGTTTCCCTTAATTATTGCAACAGATTGTTCCTGTGGGGAAAAACCCTTTATATTTTTAGCCAGAATTTTGACAGTTAAGCAGTTCCTGGGTCTGGGATTAATATTGCTGGGGAGAAACCCTTTTTATTTTTAGCCAGAATTTTAACAGTTAAGCAGTTCCTGAGTCTAGGATTAATATTGCTGCAAGTTCCCCAATATGATAAAACTCTGTTCCACCAGATATTCCATTTTGAAACACAACCAAGGCTGCTTTATTGCTTTTGAGCCTCTCTCTATAGACGTTTTGTGAATGTCTCACTTCTCTGCAGTTTTTCGCCCCTCACCAGCTCTCTTGCTAGTGTCCATCAATTGCGGATGGGCTACTTAGTTCTGTGGTATCTTTGGAAAGTTGCAGCTTTCTTATCTTATAACGTACCCCCCTCCGGTTACCTTACCAGAGTCCACCAAGTCGCAGTTGGGATACCTCTTTATCACAGCAAAATTCCAATCTTGTCATGCTGTTGGCGTGGCCATTCATGCAGTTTTCACAACTCACGTGCCTGTTGTTTCCAAGCTTTTGGCCTCACTGTTGTTTGCCCTGTAGCGCTGTGTCACCTTATGACCTCCTCAATGGTGCTTTAATATCGGTCCCGATATCGGTCAGCATAGGCCTGGGGAAGAGGCCTCGTTCCCCTGCAATTGATCCGGGCTGCAAGCTGCTCTCTGTCAGAGCTTCGGTATCCGCCGGCCGTCTAGAGAAAAACACGGCCCCAAGGATGGCTTGCCGGGGTGTTGGGGAGCGGTTGTACTCCTTCCCGCTCAGAGTACCTCCACGCTAGCACCGTGCGTGGCTCCACCCCTTCCGCTCCTTCCGGATTCTCAATCCATATATTTCTTTTTAATAGCATAGGTTTGCAAACATATTTCATTGGTGTCTGATTTTTACCGTGTGTATATTTGAAACTTGTATTGAAATATTCAACTCAGCGTACCATCTTCATGATAGTATGTATGAGTAACTTCTCAACTTGGTTTAATACCCATATAGAAATATCCCTGCTGATATGTTGATTCTGAGTAACACAGGACTGATTGAATACCGTGTCTTAGTATGATCTCAGTATCTATCATATGATTCAATCCCCTTAGTGATATGTTGTATCTCAGCTAAGTATTTCCTTTCTAAGTATTGAAACGTTTCTATATAGCTATCGGAGAATTTGAATTAACTAGTCAGTTGGTTTCTAGACAGTAATATATTTATTATAGTTCTACGGTATCTTGATAGAATAATATATCAGTGGCAGTCGGAGCGCTACGGCTTCTTTATATAATTAATGCTTAAATAGTAGCCTATCTCCCATCCATCTTCCGTATTATGTGTAGTTAATCAAAAATGTTTATAATGGTTTAATAAACCTTTCTCCGCAAGAATATTGCATTTAAATCAGCTACGGTTTTTGATAGCATTTGTCTAACAGTGTTACTAGATAGAGTAACTTCAGAGAGCGTCGGTACTACTGAATAGGTATAAGATTCAGCATTCAGAATCGTGATCTGCAGATGGCTAATAGTATTCTATCAGGAGAATATTGTGTAGCATACCGCTATTTATAACTGAGAGACTAATGGATCTCCCCACGAGTTAGATATGACATCCAGGTACTAACAAAGTGTTAGATTCGGTATGTTACCCAGTAATCTAGGAATGATACGTCGGCTGATAGTATCGTTTCTTAATAGTATTGTGTACTTTGTTATATAACCAGTTCAATATTTTAGAGACTGTCACGTCTCTCAAACAAACTAAACATTGTGTTACCGCTGATTTAGGTTCAGCGTTGTGAATTAACAGGCTATGGTTGCCGAGTGATTTGGCGAGTTTCCCTCACGTTCTATGTTTAGATTAGTACATTTAGAATTGTAATTATCATTATTTTTACTAAACTTAAACAGAGTGGTTCTAAAAGAGCGTTTTACTGCTGACGCGTTTCACCCAAACGGGGCTTTTTCAAAGGCAGCGAGCCCCCGATAGTGACCTTATTTATAGCGCCGTGTACCGGAAGTTCCGCCTTCTCGTGTAATCTATTGGATATCAACTTGTCCATCATAAGGATTACATCGTTAAGGTGGTGTATACCTCTTCTCTATTGATAACGGTGTAGAATTCTGACTAATAATGTACAGTTTCTTGAATGTTCAATATATATTATATTGTTTCTCAGCTCTTTTCTTCTAATAAGTTCCAAATTCATGTGTAATATATATTATTTGTCAGCTCTTTTCTTCTAATCTGTTCTTAATTCATGCTGATGTACATCATAGTGATTTTGTTATGCCACCTATACTGTGACAGAAACGTTAATACTGGTCATTACCATTTTCTATTTAATATTGATGCTGGCCTTAGTTATTTTAGTCTGCTGTATATACATGCAGCAAGATTTAATGATACAAGAAGTTGGAGTTATGTACTGTGGTTTTGAACAGCGTTACATATTATTTGATGGAAATAAAGGTGGTAGATATTGAACACAGGTTTTATTATATTGGTTATCAAAGGAAAGACCTGTGGTCCATGTCATTTGGTCCTAATCTGTTCTGTACCACTATTACTTGCTGATGGTTTCCATTGTGTCTGTTATTATATATCATAACTCCCTAGTTCAAATCTACTTCTTTTCTCATATTGGTCTTATCTTGAGTGCAGACACCTCTCTGTGGTTTCTTAGTAATGGTTAGTTCACTAGGTACATCGAGGGTAGAGTTTAACTTGGTGTAAGTGATCTCACTAATTCTTAAGATTCATATCTCATTGAAGTTATTATTAAATACCTACTTTTAAGTATGGTAAACATGTGTCAGTTATAATCTAAGGTTAAGGCTAAATAACAGCTAATGTTCCAAAGGGTGAGGATTAAATAAAACTGGTGTGGATATAGTGTGTTTTGTGGAATGTGCACTAAGTGGAAACAACAAAAATGATGTAATAATTTTACCTTTATAATCTAATTGATTGTGACCTAAGGTGTAATTTGTAGTGAAGAAGTATAAATAATTACTCTTATTTAATTGTACTACTTCTTATAGTGAATATTATTAATAGTGAATCATTTATTCTAATGGTTGTGTGCTATGTGAACTTACCATTCTCTCTAGTGATAGAGAATAATATTTCAGCTTATAAATATGTGAAAAATGACTATACAAGTGCATAACTTCCAAACAATAAACAAATTATTCGTGAAAGAAAAAAATAATAATGTGTTGGTGACGTTAATAGTGAATTAATGTGGTAGTGTTTGTTGAATTTATTTGTGTTGATTGTATAACAGCGACTGGATCTTTGTTCATAGTCTATATTAATGACTTTTTCTGGGACCCTTGTTATGAAAAGTGCCATAAAGTAAGATTCAGATCCTGATGGGGTTTAAATATAATGGTTAAATAACCAAGTCATTATTAACCGTATATTAGTATAGAATTCTCTGCTCATTAAGTGTGGAGTGATCAACTTATCCATTAAGTACTTTTCTGTGCTTGTTTGGTATATATTTATAATACTTCCCTTTTCCCTTCTTTATTAATGTATATCATGACAAATATTTCAAGAGAGGTTAGTTTGTTATTGTATTTCTGGCATGTGATAAGATATCGTACAATCAAGTACCGTTTACCTTGCAGGTATAACGAAAACACAATCTCTTTAGATTCTCACACACATAACATCATTGATACTCAATTAATAAAACCTAGATAACTTCCAATAACCAGGATAACATTTTTCATCCATTCAGAGTGAACCAAATGGTCACCCATTTATTGAACTAATTAAGGAAGCTGACACAGTCTCAATGTTTATAATAGTTTCCAGTGGATTATCACAATTTATACAATTCTGAAGGGTATTGGTGCAAGTATATACATCTATTTACATAAGGTGTCTGTCACCAGGGTATCCCAAACTCACTGAATTACCAGTTAGAGATACCTAATCTATTGAAAAACTTAGCGTTGGTTATTCTGAGAGACCTACTGTGACAGGTATTGTGTACATTTTAATTCTAACGGACATTCACATTGTAGGGAGCTGGGCTAAGACTGAGCATAAATATATAATTGATATTTTCAATATTAGTAAGCAAGCTCTGTCCACCTCCACCTTAGTTACCTGATTTTAGGTGGCCAGTGGGAGTCCCCTAATTTACTCAACTGAAAATATCATATTTCTATAGGTGATAGCATTACTTATCTGAGGCCTATATTTGTAATTGATAGCCATCACCCTTATATAGAATCACCAAACAGAGTGGAAATTTTAACATATGTTTGTGTGTTTGTGTGTATTTTAATAAATGTATTAATAAAAGCTATGTTTTAACTATATCCGGACCGCACGCCTTCCAGCCTAGGCATAGAGTGCTACTTGCATTCTTTCAGTGGATCTCTATCCACTTTTTGTTTGTTATTGCCCCCTTATTTCAGTTCCTTTGGCAGACTTGCATTTTAGCCAATCAGTGCTGGCTCCTAGGTAACTCCATGTGCATGAGCACAATGTTATCTATATGGCACACATGAACTAACACCCTCTAGTTGTGAATATTTTTTTCAAAATGCATTCAGATAAGAGGCGGCCTTCAAGGGCTAAGAAATTAGCATATGAGCCTACCTAGGTTTAGCTTTCAACTAAGAATACCAAAAGAACAAAGCAAAATTGATGATAAAAGAACATTGGAAAGTTGTTTAAAAGGACATGCCCTATCTGAATCATGGAAGTTTATTCTTGACTAGACTGTCCCTTTAATAATGTTATGAGTGCATACTGTGGGATCATAAAATCATACTACAAAAATGCTTTTATTCAAAATTAAAATACACTCATGCACGTTTTATTTCTAACTATTATGTCCCTTTAAAGAATGGGAAGCAGTTTGTTTATGGAACGAGATGCTTGTTTTGCATATGTACTGCAGTTAATGGCAGAGGGATATAAGCCATGCTAAATAATATCCCAATGCAAATGTGTCACGCTTCGTGCCAGGCAAAATTCAAATGAAGTCAGCAAAACTCAGCTCAGGCAGTGATGTATAAGGTTTCTCTATAGTTTATGTTTCACAAGCACGCCAGCTACCTGTCACTTGATATTACATGGAAATTCAAATATCTATTATTTACATTACCTGGGAGCAAAAGCAAATTAAATTATTTAAACTCTGCTGCCTTTAAAAGGGATATGGATCCCAATTTTTTTTTCTTTCATGATTCAGATAGAGCATGCAATTTTAAGCAACTTTCTAATGTACTCCTATTATTAATTTTTCTTTGTTCTCTTGGTATCTTTATTTGAAAAGTCAGAATGTACACTTAGGAGTCGGGCCATTTTTGGTTCAGAACCTGGGTAGCACTTGCTGATTGGTGGCTACATGTAAACCTAAATTAGAAAGTTGCTTAAAATCGGATGCTCTATCTAAATCATGAAAGAAAAAAAATTGGGTTTCATATCCCTTGAATTACAAACCATGTTCCCTGCTTACAAAGTACCTTCACCCAGTTATGCCAACTACAAGCTTACAGTTTATTATATATTCAGTTTATTTCACCTTAGTATTTATAGATTGCAGAATCAGTTTTAAATCTATGTTCCCCTTTATGTTTGATTTTTGAATTATTATAATGGAGAAGAGGTTACTGAAAAGAAGTGCTAATGTCATTTAATTACTTTGCTTGAGTTGGCAAATTACTTGACTGTGTTCAGTGTAAAAGTAAATTTATTTTACAGCTATTATTTTTCAAAATTGAGCCAATATATAATTGAACAATGTATTATATTGTAGGAATCTAACAAAATATTAATACAAATGTATACTTTTTTTTTTTTTTTTAAATAATTTTTTATTGAGGTAAAGAGTAACAACAACACAGAAAATATGTCCAGATACAAATCAGACTTGATAAAAACACATATACAATTCTAAATAGACTTGATCTAATACGTACATTAGGGTACCAGTATTGCAATTATAATTACCATGTCTAGACTACAGTGATACGAAGTACCTGTGGATGAGAACTTTTACTATATAATATAGCAAGTTCAATAGTAAGAGAATAATTTCTGGCATGAGTTATAAGAGTTTGTCTAAGATGCAGATCATAAAATGTATGAGCTAGTGTGTGGCATATATGGGTAGCTGGAACATATAATAGTAAGACCTCTTTTTATAACCTTTGACTTAGATGCAATAGGAATGGTCCCTAGATTACTGTGGAAACCATAGAAAAATGTATCTATTTGAAACAATGTAGGGTAAAATAGGGGGTTAGCATCATGGTTTTATTTGGGGAAAGAGGAATTCAGCGAGCAAAAGCCGCTCTAGATGAGAGGAGGGGGGGCGGAGTCAGTTAGGGTATTAGTCTGGGGTGGCGTTTGGGTCTCTAGGTATAGTGGGCTCAGAACAAAGAAAGGTTACTCCTGAGGAAATTATGTGTAAGGGGGAAAAAGTAATATATACTGTTTTTTACTTGGTGTAGACACTCAATCAAGGGTAAAACAAGTATAGTGTAATGTGGGAAATATATTACTTAATACAAATGCTTAAGCCTGATACACAGTCAAAATAATGGTAGTGAAGCGGGGCAAAGAAAGAGAAAAATGTGTGGAGATGCACGGCTAAAGATATAATACCAATAACGTGATTCAGGCTGAGTATCAGATATATAACCATAGGGTCCATTGACAGCTAATAAGACAGCCAGCTGTATATTAGAATGCTAAATAATTTGTAGAGCTATATGGGAATGAAACAAGTACAAGCCTGATAAATAAATACTACTGTATCTACTCCTACAGTAGGTAAGTTAAGCATGATATTTGAATGAATGAGTATTAAACTGATCCATTCAAATAGCAATATATGGTAGGAGAAACATAAGGGATCTGTAGAATAGTAGTTCAAAAGTGGAGTACAATAGGTCCAGGTATTTATCTTGGGGGTCACACTTAAACTCTGCTATGGTTTGTCACTCATGGATCCGAATATGATTTCTTTGAAAACGATATTCATCCAATAATACAGGCATGATACATATTATTTTATGCAACCTCATGGATCATAGGTAATGAATATGAGATTCTATAAAGTTAGAACTAAGATGAGAGGTATGACATTGCACCCACACCTAGAGGGAAATAACGTTTTCCTTTAAAGTATGGTATTCTACCAAATACGGTGCTGCAGTGTAAGCTTATAAAACCAGGTTGAGAGATTAAGCTATGGATTTCTATTTAAGTAATGTACCTCATAAAACATATTGCAAATTTATAGTCTTGTACAACATAGAGTATTAGCCCCAATTTGCTGTATGGCATGCTGCGACATTTGGGGTATAAAGGAATACTATATATGCCATATGTTTTGGGTATGTTTTAGGCATTTTTGAGAGTTACAATTAATATCATAACAGTATTAATTTTGAAGTTTAAAGTTACTGGCATATATAGTGTAGGGAGTCAGCTAGTAAGCGTCATATAAATAAATCTGCACAGTAATAATATTACAGAAATGGAGAAACAATGGTAAAAAATCCCCTCACAGAGCAATGAACAGTATGGATCCATCAAGTGGGATCATGAATGTGACCGGACCCTCAGCCAACTCTTTTCCTAAGTTCAAGTCTCACTCCGGTCTCATAAGAGTGTCCATTTAAGAGAAAAAAATAATAATTTTAATGAAAATAACAGAAATATAAACCCTTGTATGAGGTAAACCTATTAAGTTACGAGCATCAATTATGAGGATATTGAAAGGCAGATTTTTTCCTTCATGACCCCTGTATACACATATCCCACCACTTACATACGAGAGTTGGGCAAAGGAAACACTAGGGCTGCTGACACAAATCTATCCCACACCAGTTCTGAGTCCCAAAGTGAAGGAGCTGCAGGTGAGCCTTTCCCATAAGCTGTGCTGTCATATTGAGAGCGGACTTTCTGATGCAACAAGATAAGTCCGACGGCATCGCTGACTCCTGTGTTCTGGTTGTTACTGGAACTCAAGTTACAAGAGATCGTTAACTCCCCTGCGTGCAGCATTGCAGAAATGAGCGGTGGGTCTCTTAGGATATCCTTAATAGCCGCAATTCCGAGTCTGAGTTGTGGTTGAGTGGGGTCAATCGGATAGACCAGGATGTGGGGTAAGTTATAGAACCTGACACGGGACACTGAAGCTGGGGAACTAAAGCTGCAAGACATCAGCTGCAAACTCATAGGAGATCTTTGCTGTCGGCGATGAAACTTGAGCTTCGGTTGCTGGGCAGAAGTAGATCGATCTGACACATGTAACGTTGGGTTTTTTTTCCCATAGGAGTCAATTCAGTTCCTATCAGATGCATCAGCTTATTCTGTTCCATGGTGAAGTCGGCAGTGTGTTCTGACTGCGTAGGATCCTGAGGGCCTAAGGTAGCACTCCAGATATGCATCTCAGTCTCCGGTTCCTCCGAGCTGGTGTCCCCGCTTGTGAGCTCCGGGTGTAACGAGTGTAGCAGGTCCTCAAAACACCTATCCATTTTCTGCTCAAAAGCTATCAGCAGATCAGTGATAACTGTATGGGATAGGTGTCCAACCATGTTAAAGGGGTTATACAATCTTTAATATTGCCGTAGTAAGAGAACTACTCTCGGTGGAGGGATTCCAGCATGGTCTGGTTAGCAAGATGGCGTATTCCCAATTTTCGCTGTAGAGGTCTCTGTGGGCAGAAATCGGGAAATGCAGCACTGCTCAAGCCTCCTGTGCCATCACAGTTGACAAAAGTATTCTGCCTCTTAATCAGTTGTTATTTAATGAAAATTTGCCTGCCCTGAGTGGTCGAAAATGTGAAAATCTGATGAGTACAGCCGGAGCTGAGGTGAAGTGCAACCGCTCAGATGCAGAGCCAACTCCGCCCCCCACAAATGTATACTTTAATAAGCATTATAATTGTAACAAATAACATATTAACAAGTCATAACATATATATGTATTTACTGTGTTTCTCATAAAACAAGCAAATAAACCAGACTGATATGAATATATTTCTCTAATGGATTATATATTAATGCACCAATAAAAATGCAATATAATTTAGTCATACTTTTATTTTGCAGTGAGTGATCAGCAATCAGAGAAAAACAACATATAGCCAAATTATGCTGATACACATCAATATGAAATGCATTAGAACTGTTTATGTTTTCATCACTGTGTATGTTATAAAGCAATAGATATTTGTGCTCTGAGTGAAGATATCTAAATAGTTCTGTGATTTATTTTATTTCCCTCTTAAATAATGGTAATGGGTATGGTTTCAGGTTTATACAATCAACAACTGTGTTTTATACAAGCGTACCCAGTGCCCCAACACCTGTCTTGTTTTAGCCCAGGAATGTCAGAGCGTTCAGTGCAACATGTGCAAGCTTAGATTTGATTATGTATAGCATATGCACAAGCAGATAACACAAAGACACTGTATAATTACCCCTGTTATAAAGGGACATTTCATGGAAATCTGTGTTCAGAATTTATCTTAAAGGGACAGTCAACACCAGAATTGTTGTTTAAAAAGAAAGATATTACCTTTATTACCCATTCCCCAGTTTTGCATAACCAACACAGTTATAATAATACATGTTTTACCTCTGTAATTACCTTTTATCTAAGCTTCTGCTGACTGACCCCTTATTTCAGTTATTTTGACAGACTTGCATTTTAGCCAATCAGTGCTTACTCCTAGGTCACTTCACGTGCATGAGCTCAATGTTAGCTATATGAAACATATGAACTAATGCCCTCTAGTGGTCAAAATGCATTCAGATTAGAGGCAGTCTTCAAGGTCTAAGACATTAGCATATGAACCTCATAGGTTTAGCTTTCAACTAAGAATACCAAGAGAACAAAGCAAAATTGGTGATAAAAGTAAATTTGGAAGTTGTTTAAAGTGACATGCCCTATTTAAATCATGAAAGATTTTTTTGGGACTTGACTGTCCCTTTAAGGTTATTTAAAAGGCAAAAAAAGACAACAGGTTTACAATATGTTTTATTTGAAATTCACATTACAATCAACAAATTAGCAGATTCATCCCTTTTTTTGTGTGGGATATCTGCTTTGTGTTCATGGGCAGGATTTATAAAACAGTGGGGGGGGGGGGAAGTGTGATTATTGGAGCTGCGTTAACCCCTAAACTACCTGAGAAGACTGCAGAGCATTGCTATGCAAACATTACAACTTTCTGTGGCAACAAAGAGGTGAGTTTTGTATACAAAGTTATGTTATGATACCTTTTACACTCAGATCATACATTTATTGTTATTTCAGGGCTTTCCTATTTGGTACCAGACTAATATAAAACAAAAAAGTTGTTCTCTGGGAAAACACATATATCAGGGTAAAAAAGTGCTACTGGTCATTGGCTTGTTTTAATCTCCTGTTTGAGAACTTCTCTTATTTTGGTCATTTAATTTTAAGAAAACAAAATACAAATCTATAGAAGAAAATAAGCATCAAATGAATAGATTGTATTTTACTATTTACAGCATCATTTAACAAACCCCCCTACAAAAAGATATCTAATCAATGGAAGGCACATTTCCAGACACAAATAAAACTATTTTATAAATTAGCGATCAAACTGAATTATAAAATATACAATTTAAAAATGTTTTTTCTTTTTTACAACGCAATGATAAATAAAAAAATAGTGATTTTAGTTTGACTAGGCCAGCAATTGCATTGACGCATTACGTTGCATTTGATACTAGTGGTTTATGGATGTTAAACATCCCAAATAATAGACACACTACAGACATCTAATGATAAATTAATGTTAATAAAAATTGGTGGTCATAAATTAGGGCTGGAAGACACTAATTCTAAAACTGTGTCTAAAGATGTAATCCATTTCAGAATAAAATTGTCAAAAATATTGAGAGTAGAATTGTATGTACAATCACCACTTGACTGGTAAATCCATATTTTGATGATAAAAAAATAAAGTCTTAAAGCCTAGAGGTAATGTGGTTGTGAGCCAAACGTAAACTGTATGCTCAGAGTCTGATGAGACACTAACTGCAACATGAAGTACCAGGAACATTCCGATGTACGGTTGTAGTAGGGTGGTTCTTCATACGAGCATGGCACTGAAACATTGCTACCTGGAATATTGCAGCTGAAAGTAGTATTAAGTGCCTGCCTTGAAGGTTGATCTCAATCTAAATAAAAAAAAAAAAGTTCAATTATTAGATCAAGAGGCAAAAAATGTAAAAAGTTTGGAATCAAAAAGCTTTTTAATAAAGCCAAAGACCCACCCACAGAAAAGATGTGGACTCAAAGAGTTTCTGAATTTTTATTACTAGAAGAATTGTACTTTGTGAAACAAGATAAAATGGATATTTATGCAGAGATGTTGACGACTTGGGAGTCATACCTTAAAAATAACTAGGTCAAACCACAAATACTAAAACCTAAGACACAAACGATCTACTCATATGCAGTTTGACTTCTGCTCAATTTTCTCAGTAATTACAATAGAAAACGTATTTAAGGGAAACGCCAATCATAGGAAACAATACGTACTATTATGATGGATAAGGCACAATTTAATTTTGTTATTACTGTTTTATTTTATGTTGATTTATTTGTTAATTAACAAAACCGAATTAGCTTAATATATTTCAATGCTATCAAATTGTTCTAACAAAAGGAGCTGCGTCTCTCAGCATGTGAAAATATAATTTCTACTTTCAATAAAGCTGATTAAAAAAAACACACAACCCCCCCCCCCCCAAAAAAAAATCCATGGGGCCATATTACAAGTGGCAAGCTAAACAACTTTTTTGCTTGTGTGCTAACTGCACTCAAAGCTAGCGCACGTATTACAAGTTGAAAGTAAAAAAGTTAGCACGCAAGTAAAAGACCGATGTGAGACAACTTCAAGACTTTGGATATCACGACCGTACTAACTTCTGTGGGGCGTATATATATGATTACATTTTTGTAAAATATATATCTATACCTATATATATATATGTATATGAATATATAGAGATATAATCATATATTGTATATACAGATATCTATAGAAATATGTATTTAAAAATAAAATAAAAAAATTTGCTATATGAAGAACATTGGAATTTCAAGCATTTTTATTAAAAACACATTAAAACACATTAAAAATGAATAAAAATTATATTGCATGTTTAAAGGTATTTGACTGGGAAGGGCTCAAAAGTGTATATACTGTGTATGCATATATATATATATATATTAAATATATATATATACACATATATATGCCTATATATGTATATATACTGTATGTGTATATGTGTGCACATACATATTTACAAAATTAAACATATAAATACACATGTATACAAATATATAGACATATATAGAAGACATGTATACATACACAAATACATATAATGCAAACACATTGGAGCCCTTCCATGTCAAACACATTGCCATATACCATCTCTTTTAACCCTTTAAAAATCTTTTTATTATTATGAATGTGATATATTTTAATTAAAAATTGTATACAATATATGTGTAAAATACTATATTTTAATGTGTTTTTAATGTGCTTTGTGCAATTTTTTTCCAACCCTTACAGTTTACTTTAGGTTTGAAGTCGTATTAAATATTCTATTGCAGTTTTGGGTTGTGCTCGAGCGCAAACTATAGCTTTCAATTTGCAATACCAGCACAAGTTAGCCAAGTTATGAGATCCATTGAAAGTATAGGATTGTATTCTAGTGAAGTTGGTTGTGCTTATTCTTCTCTTGTTAATGTGCTTTACCATGGACTTGTAATATCTAAGCTGTGCACTTATGGTATATTGGTCACCGTGCACGCTATCATTAGGGCGCCACTTATAAACGGCCCATGGCATTTAAGAATTAAAGGCCCATATTCTTATACACATATTTTAAATAGTCTTTCCATTTAAAATATAATCACAAAACATGTGTAATGAAAAACAATTTAAATATGTATTAATTATATATTTTTCTCTGCTTTTGATGTAAAATATGTCTGAAAATGTTCAATTCCATCAGTGAGACTAGGATATTTGTGGTACAGTGACATTTTTTAGTTCTGCAACATTCTACACAGTTACTGCTTAGATTAGAGCTCAAACTCACTTACATCCGTCACTAAATGGCCACTGCAAAGAAGAACAGAATTCCACCAGGCTTATTTTGAGTTATATTCCTGAAATACTAATAATTGGCAGTACTTTGTTGTCATGAAAACCTCATGATCTTAGGTGCAAGGGGTTAACTTCTCTTTGTGCCATTCTGTTTTATTTGAGAGGTTGTATGTCCCTGTGTATTTTCCTTAACCAAACAGGCCTTCCTGTGATAAAAAGTTTCTAAGTTCCACTTGACCAAATGTTATTACTTATGAATTGATGCATCAAGTAAGTAAAAATGTCAGTACAAGAGACAAAAAGTAGTGCCCTTTACCCAGAGCTAGATAAGGTCAATCAGAGGACACCAATACAACTTGAGACATGCTTTTAACCATATTATGACAATAGATGATGAAAATATGACAACCATGTCATATTTGGGGGGCGATTTATCAAGATGAGGCAGACTGGGTCGCACATACGCGCCCCTGTCCACTGCAGCTCGCCTCTGGTGGGCTGAATTCCCCTGGTGGAATTAAACATTGCACACGAGCGCTATTTTGCACTCGCGTGCAATCCCGCCCCCTGCGCACACCAATCACGCACGGGCAGGAGCTGTCAATCTCCCTGGTCGGACTAGACCATGGAGATTGAATTTTGACACTTTAGAGTTGGCGAAAGATTAGGGAAACAGCGGTCTGATGACAACTGCTTGTTAAATATGGCGTGCAGGTTCTCTTGTGAGAACCTGCAGCCATAATGGGTCGAAAGGCTTGCAAAGCCTTTGATAAATCGACCCCTTGGTACCAAACTAATTCTCATGTCGTCACTGGGAAATTGCTTATATAGGTGTATGCGCTGAATATGTAAAACAGAAGTTATAAGGTGTTCTATAATTTCAGCCAAGGATTCAGAGCATTTATGACATGTCATAAAAAGATAGTGGTTTCCTAGCCCCTCTAGAAAGAGGTTTGGTCAAGTAATTTGATGTCAAAGGAACAGGTATAAAATTTTGTGTTTAACAATGTAAGTTGTTCATTCTACTTGCAGGCTGTTACAGCGTGAGTGTTGTTACCCTTCCACCTGAACTTACAGGCTTGCCTGGAGTGACTAGACTGTGACAGATTGGTTAAAGAGGAAAGGTTATGTTAACCCTTTCTGTGCCAAACAAGTGACTGGTACAGGGATTGTTATCCCTGGTCGTCACACTTGTAAATGCAAAAATGACAGTATTAAATTATAATAAAACATTTATTTTTTTTATACAGAATTCTTTCAATCCAGTGGTTGATTGCTCAGCGTAATGTGCTAAGCATATGTAAACTTGACTTTCAGCAGTGTAAAACATACACTTATTTTTAATGGGACATGTTAACCAAACACTAAACACCTTGAAAGTGATGCAGTATATCTGCAAAAAACTGATTAGAAAATATCACATTAACATCTCTAAGTAAAAAAGGTAGTTATTTAAATTGTTCAACAGCCACATTCCATTATAGGGGAGCTTTAAATATCCAAACAGGACACTTGTTCTAAAACTTACAAAGGGGTGTGCATCTTGCAGGCACATTTTACTTTTTCCTGCCTCTGGAAGTTTTCTATGAAATCTCATGACATCCACTGAGATTATGGTGAAATTCCACATGATTTTAGTAAAGCAGTGATGCTGCTGATTGGCTGTTTTTTCACATGCAGATGAAAGTAAAAAGAGTGGCTTTGCGTTTTTGATGCAACTGTGAGAAAGTATAATGTATACCTGTTTTTCTTCATTTAAAGGGACAGTCTACACCTTAGCCATCTTAAAGTCTTATTTTAGATTAAGCTGCAAATAGTCTCTTGCGCACCTTTCTATATAATGCAGAAATAAGAGTAAAAGAGTTATTTTAAAATGACTACTGTTTCTGGTCACTTTAAAATGGCTGTCAAGCTCTGCCCACTGATGACATCATGATCTGGGCTGCATCTAGGCACTCTGCTGCATAGCATTGTCAGTCTGTTGAATTTAAATAGTGAGTCTTTTGTAACTAGTGAAGCCTTTAATGCAGCCCAGTTTGTGATGTCATTAGTGGGAAGGGCTTAGCAGCCATTCCAAAGTGACCAGAAACAGTAGTCATTTTAAAATAACTCTTTTACTCTTATTGCTGCATTATATAGAAAGGTGCGCAAGAGACTATTTGCAGCTTAATCTAAAGTAAGACTTTAAGATGGCTAAGGTGTAGACTGTCCCTTTAAATGAAGAAAAAAACATAATTTATGCTTACCTGATAAATTTATTTCTCTTGTGGTGTATCCAGTCCACAGATCATCCATTACTTGTGGGATATTCTCCTTCAAAACAGGAAGTTGCAAGAGGATCACCCACAGCAGAGCTGCTATATAGCTCCTCCCCTAACTGCCATATCCAGTCATTCGACCGAAACTAGCAGAGAAAGGAGAAACCATAGGGTGCAGTGGTGACTGTAGTTTAAAATTTAGACCTGCCTTAAAAGGACAGGGCGGGCCGTGGACTGGATACACCACAAGAGAAATAAATTTATCAGGTAAGCATAAATTATGTTTTCTCTTGTTAGGTGTATCCAGTCCATGGATCATCCATTACTTGTGGGATACCAATACCAAAGCTAAAGTACACGGATGAAGGGAGGGACAAGGCAGGTACTTAAATGGAAGGGACCACTGCCTGTAGAACCTTTCTCCCAAAAATAGCCTCCGAAGAAGCAAAAGTGTCAAATTTTGAAAATTTTGAAAAGGTATGAAGCGAAGACCAAGTCGCCGCTTTGCAAATCTGTTCAACAGAAGCCTCATTTTTAAAGGCCCAGGTGGAAGCCACAGCTCTAGTAGAATGAGCTGTAATCCTTTCAGGGGGCTGCTGTCCAGCAGTCTCATAGGCTAAGCGTATTACGCTCCGAAGCCAAAAAGAAAGAGAGGTTGCCGAAGACTTTTGACCTCTCCTCTGTCCAGAGTAAACAACAAACAGGGAAGATGTTTGACGAAAATCTTTAGTCGCTTGTAAGTAAAACTTTAAAGCACGGACTACGTCCAAATTATGTAACAGACGTTCCTTCTTTGAAGAAGGATTAGGACACAATGATGGAACAGCAATCTCTTGATTGATATTCTTGTTGGAAACTACCTTAGGTAAAAACCCAGGTTTTGTACGCAGAACTACTTTATCTGTATGGAAAATCAGATAAGGAGAATCACATTGTAAAGCTGATAACTCAGAGACTCTACGAGCCGAGGAAATAGCCATCAAAAACAGAACTTTCCAAGATAACAGTTTGATATCAATGGAATGAAGGGGTTCAAACGGAACTCCTTGAAGAACCTTAAGAACCAAGTTTAAGCTCCACGGAGGAGCAACAGGTTTAAACACAGGCTTAATTCTAACCAAAGCCTGACAAAATGCCTGGACATCTGGAACCTCTGCCAGACGCTTGTGCTAAAGGATAGACAGAGCAGAAATCTGTCCCTTTAAAGAACTAGCTGATAATCCTTTATCCAAACCCTCTTGGAGAAAGGACAATATCCTAGGAATCCTAACCTTACTCCATGAGTAATTCTTGGATTCACACCAATGAAGATATTTGCGCCATATCTTATGGTAGATTTTCCTGGTTACAGGCTTTCGTACCTGTATTAAGGTATCAATCAATGACTGACTCGGAGAACCCACGCCTTGATAAAATCAAGCGTTCAATCTCCAGGCAGTCAGTCTCAGAGAAATTAGATTTGGATGATTGAAAGGACCTTGTAGTAGAAGGTCTTGTCTCAGAGGCAGAGGCCAAGGTGGAAAGGATGACATGTCCACCAGGTCTGCATACCAGGTCCTGCGTGGCCACGCAAGCGCGATCAAGATCACCGATGCTCTCTCCTGTTTGATTTTGGCAATCAGTCGAGGGAGCAGAGTAAACGGTGGAAACACATAAGCCAGGTTGAAGAACCACGGTGCTGCTAGAGCATCTATCAGCGTCACTTCTGGGTCCCTGGACCTGGATCCGTAGCAAGGAAGCTTGGCGTTCTGGCGAGACGCCATGAGATCCAATTCTGGTGTGCCCCAACGATGAACCAATTGAGCAAACACCTCCGGATGGAGTTCCCACTCCCCCGGATGAAAAGTCTGACGACTTAGAAAATCCGCCTCCCAGTTCTCTACACCTGGGATATGGATCGCTGATAGATGGCAAGAGTGAGTCTCTGCCCAGCGAATTATCTTGGAGACTTCTAACATCGCTGTGGTTGATGTAAGCCACAGTCGTGATGTTGTCCGACTGAAATCTGATGAACCTCAGGGTTGCTAACTGAGGCCAAGCTAGAAGAGCATTGAATATTGCTCTTAACACCAGAATATTTATTGGGAGGAGTTTCTCCTCCTGAGTCCACAAACCCTGAGCCTTCAGGGAATTCCAGACTGCACCCCAACCTAGAAGGCTGGCATTTGTTGTTACAATTGTCCAATCTGGCCTGCGAAAGGTCATACCTTTGGACAGATGGACCCGAGATAGCCACCAGAGAAGAGAATCTCTGGTCTCTTGATCCAGATTTAGCAGAGGGGACAAATCTGTGTAATCCCCATTCCACTGACTGAGCATGCATAATTGCAGCGGTCTGAGATGTAGGCGCGCAAATGGCACTATGTCCATCGCCACTACCATTAAGCCGATCACTTCCATGCACTGAGCCACCGAAGGGCGCGGAATGTAGTGAAGAACACGGCAGGAATTTAGAAGCTTTGATAACCTGGACTCCGTCAGGTAAATTTTCATTTCTACAGAATCTATCAGAGTTCCTAGGAAGGAAACCCTTGTGAGGGGTGATAGAGAACTCTTTCCCTCGTTCACTTTCCACCCATGCGACCTCAGAAATGCCAACACTATGTCCGTATGAGATTTGGCAATTTGGAAGTTTGACGCCTGTATCAGGATGTCGTCTAGATAAGGGGCCACTGCTATGCCCCATGGTCTTAGGACCGCCAGAAGAGACCCCAGAACCTTTGTAAAAATTCTTGGGGCTGTAGCTAACCCTAAGGGAAGAGCCACAAACTGGTAATGCCTGTCTAGAAAGGCAAACCTTATGAACCGATGATTATCTTTGTGAATCGGTATGTGAAGGTAAGCATCCTTCAAATCCACTGTGGTCATGTACTGACCCTCCTGGATCATAGGTAGGATTGTCCGAATAGTTTCCATTTTGAACGATGGAACTCTGAGGAATTTGTTTAAGATCTTTAGATCCAAAATTGGTCTGAAGGTTCCCTCTTTTTTGGGAACCACAAACAGATTTGAATAAAATCTCTGTCCTTGTTCCATCTGTGGAACTGGATGGATCACTCCCATTATTAGGAAGTCTTGCACACAGCGTAAGAATGCCTCTTTCTTTATATGGTTTACAGATAATCTCGAAAGGTGAAATCTCCCTTGTGGGGGGGAAGCTTTGAAGTCCAGAAGATATCCCTGAGATATGATCTCCAACGCCCAGGGATCCTGAACATCTCTTGCCCACGCCTGGGCAAAGAGAGAAAGTCTGCCCCCTACTAGATCCGTTGCCGGATAGGGGGCCGTTCCTTCATGCTGTCTTAGAGGCAGCAGCAGGCTTTCTGGCCTGCTTGCCTTTGCTCCAGGCCTGGTTAGATTTCCAGGCCGGCTTGGATTGCGCAAAAGTTCCCTCTTGTTTTGTAGCAGAGGAAGTTGATGCTGCACCTGCCTTGAAGTTTTGAAAGGCACGAAAATTAGACTGTTTGGCCCTTGATTTGGCCCTGTCCTGAGGAAGGGTATGACCCTTACCTCCAGTAATGTCAGCAATAATTTCCTTCAAACCAGGCCCGAATAGGGTCTGCCCCTTGAAGGGAATGTTAAGTAATTTAGACTTTGAAGTCACGTCAGCTGACCAAGATTTAAGCCATAGCGCCCTACGCGCCTGGATGGCGAATCCAGAATTCTTAGCCGTTAGTTTAGTCAAATGAACAATGGCATCAGAAACAAAAGAATTAGCTAGCTTAAGTGTTCTAAGCTTGTCAAGTATTTCAGTCAATGGAGTAGCTGTCTGAAAGGCCTCTTCCAGAGACTCAAACCAGAACGCCGCAGCAGCAGTAACAGGAGCAATGCATGCAAGGGGCTGCAGGATAAAACCTTGTTGAATAAACATTTTCTTAAGGTAACCTTCTAATTTTTTATCCATTGGATCTGAAAAAGCACAACTGTCCTCGACAGGGATAGTGGTACGCTTTGCTAAAGTAGAAACTGCTCCCTCCACCTTAGGGACCGTCTGCCATAAGTCCCGTGTGGTGGCGTCTATTGGAAACATTTTTCTAAAAATAAGAGGGGGGG
This sequence comes from Bombina bombina, assembly GCF_027579735.1. NCBI lineage: Eukaryota > Metazoa > Chordata > Amphibia > Anura > Bombinatoridae > Bombina > Bombina bombina. The sequence goes on along the minus strand of NC_069506.1, from coordinate 190,550,088 downwards.
AAAACGGCACACCGGGTCTGTCCCACTCCTTAGTAATAATTTCTGTAAACCTTTTAGGTATTGGAAAAACGTCAGTACACACCGGCACCGCATAGTATTTATCCAGTCTACACAATTTCTCTGGCACTGCAATTGTGTCACAGTCATTCAGAGCAGCTAAAACCTCTCCAAGCAACACCCGGAGGTTCTCAAGCTTAAATTTAAAAGTAGACATATCTGAATCAGGTTTCCCCGAGTCAGAGACGTCACCCACAGACTGAAGCTCTTCCTCAGCTTCTGCATATTGTGACGCAGTATCAGACATGGGCCTTAAAACATCTGCGCGCTCTGTATTACGTCTTACCCCAGAGCTATCACGCTTTCCTCTGAATTCAGGCAGTCTGGCTAATACCGCTGACAGGGTATTATCCATGATTGCCGCCATGTCCTGCAAAGTAATTGCTATGGGCGTCTTTGATGTACTTGGCGCCATTTTAGCGTGAGTCCCTTGAGCGGGAGTCAAAGGGACCGACACGTGGGGAGAGTTAGTCGGCATAACTTCCCCCTCGTCAGAATCCTCTGGTGATAATTCTTTTAAAGATAACAGCTGATCTTTATTGTTTAAAGTGAAATCAATACATTTAGTACACATTCTCCTATGGGGTTCCACCATGGCTTTTAAACATAATGAACAAGGAGTTTCCTCTATGTCAGACATGTTTATACAGACTAGCAATGAGACTAGCAAGCTTGGAAAACACTTTAAATCAAGTTAACAAGCAATATAAAAAACATTACTGTGCCTTTAAGAGAAACAAATTTTGCCAAAATTTGAAATAACAGTGAAAAAAGGCAGTTAAACTAACAAAACGAAAAATATGTTTTTTAAACAGTCATAACAACTGCCACAGCTCCTACTTTTGAAGCCTTTTGAGCCCTTCAGAGATGTCCTATAGTATTGCAGGGGACTGCTGAGGGAAGCTGAATGTCACAGTTTGTAATTTTAACTGCACCAACTGTAACTTTTATACTATAACAGTGGAAAGCCTCAGGAAACTGTTTCTAGGCAAAAATCAAGCCAGACATGTGGAAAAAACTAGGCCCCAATAAGTTTTATCACCAAAGCATATATAAAAACGATTAAACATGCCAGCAAACGTTTTATATTGCACATTAATCAGAGTATATACCTCTGATAGCAAGCCTGATACTAGTCGCTATTAAATCACTGTATTTAGGCTTTAACTTACATTAATCCGGTATCAGCAGCATTTTCTAGCAAATTCCATCCCTATAAAAACTTAACTGCACATACCTTATTGCAGGATACACTGCACGCCATTCTCCCTCTGAAGTTACCTCACTCCTCAGACATATGTGAGAATAGCAGTGGATCTTAGTTACTTCTGCTAAGATCATAGAAAAACGCAGGCAGATTCTTCTTCTAAATGCTGCCTGAGATAAAATAGTACACTCCGGTACCATTTAAAAACAATAAACTTTTGATTGAAGAAAAAACTAACTATATTTTACCACTTTCCTCTTACTACCTCCAGCTATGTTGAGAGCTTGCAAGAGAATGACTGGATATGGCAATTAGGGGAGGAGCTATATAGCAGCTCTTGCAACTTCCTGTTGGGAAGGAGAATATCCCACAAGTAATGGATGATCCGTGGACTGGATACACCTAACAAGAGAAACAGGTATACATTATACTTTCTCACAGTTGCATCAAGCATAAATGAGAGTTTATGTTGAATAACATGTCCCTTTAACTGCAACACAAGCTAGGCATTTGTTTGTGTAAATCTATTACTGCTCAATTTCTTAGTCAAATTGCGTGTCTCATATACCTACCCTACTTAACAGCAGGAGGTGGTTTTGTAGTTTGCTTCACTAAGTCACTGTGTTGAAGAACATCTACTATCCAGCTCAGGGCTTTAGCACAATATTCAACCTATAAAATAGATATGTAACATTAGACTCAAAACAGACATTATTGTTTGGCTAAAGCAATACTGATTTTTTTAATAAGGCAAGCATTGTTAATTGTTAGCTGAATTTATTTCATAGTGTGTGTATATATATATATATATATATATATATATATCCCCTTAATGACAACTGAC